>NW_022280776.1:0-18363 GCF_004355925.1 Anarrhichthys ocellatus | reverse complement strand
ACACACACACACACACACACACACACACACACACACACACACACACAGATAGCTGAATGTGTGTTACACTCGAGATGTATTCATCAAGAGAGCATGTTAGCAGCCAGGAGATACAGTGAAGGATGTATAAGTTTTGATCACTAATCCAATTGAAATGCACTTGATCAATACCACTGCAGTGTGTGTGTGTGTGTGTGTGTGTGTGCGCGTGCGTGTGGGATTTCGGGCTCGCACACAGGCCTTACCCATAGCTCGTCGGACACGGCGAAATCATCGATCATCATCATCAGCGCTTCGTCGTCCTACAGACAAGCGGCCACAGGAGAGAAGGGAGGGACATTGTTTGCTGAAAGGGCTCGGTTGTCCCGGGGATAATGTCAAGGCCAAATCACACGACCGACTCCCTAAAATTCTTTTGACACACCACTTGGTCTGTAAGAAGTGTTCATTTTAAGGCCCTCTGAACCCAAAAACCCGCCGGCGGGATTGAAAAGCACGTTTTCTTTAAACAATGACCAACACAGTTTATCACAGCCAGAAGCTGTAAAAAAACATCATTATCGTCCGATTTTCATCTTTCCGACAGTAGTTGAACACATCATGTGACGCTTGCTTCCATAAAAAATAAAATGTGATATTTCATCAAAAACATTGTATTCTACACGTCTCATTTAAAATCTGGCCCCAAATAAACCATTTGCTTTAACAACATTCTGTAAAGAAGACTAAATTGTGTGCCTCTCAGCGCAACTAGGAAGCCTTGTTTGATTTGTCTGAGACCAACAATCAAGTGACAAAAATTCTGTGAAATTTAAACTCAACTGTCAGCTTGTGAACACGGAGCAGAGGGGAGAGGTTGTGAGGAGAAGTAAAAACGTAAATAGTTCAACATAGACAGCACACAGAGCCTCCATGTTTTTTTTCCAACATTGGTAACATTTGTGGACACTTGGAGAAATGATGGATTGATAGATTCCAGTGTTTTCAAATTTTTGTAAAATAGGTTATCAAAGAAATTCAACTTGGGTTTTTGTATTTTATGATTTATGGCATTTTAACTGTGTTACACTGCATTTAAGATACTTTTGAATTCCCTCTACTTTTAGCCATGACTGTGCTGTTTCCATAGAGGAAATGGACTGAATTGTGTGCACTCGTCGTGATGAAAGGGAGGATGAAAACATAAATTATCCTCCCCCTTGACCTCTACTTAGAGATCACTTGAACGTGACTAAAATTTTTTTTTTTTTGTTCAGAAAATATCAGCTCAGTCACAGCGGTGTCAGAGCATGGAAAGCAAAACTTTTCCTGACCTTGAACAGGCTGAAAACCTAAAATCTGAATATGTGCAGCGAAGCTGAACAAACCCTGATAAGCAGCTGGAAAGAGAAACAGAGACAGTTTGAATGCGTCTAAACAGAGGGGTGCGTGTGGCGTCCCGCCCTCACCCTCCCTTTAAAAACAGACAAGCGGATGCCAACACAGACACGCACTCAACATGCAGAGGATGAAATGAGGTTTATTTCATTTTTCTTTCTTTAAAAAAGAAAAAAAAAAAAAGGTAGAAGGACATGCAAACAGAGACAAAGAGAAGAATGAAAGGCTGTAACATGCAGCTCAGCAGAAGGAAAGGTTGAAATACAGAGTCATTACTGTCAGTAACTTTTTAAAGTCTACACAAAGTAATGAATTTTG
Source organism: Anarrhichthys ocellatus (assembly GCF_004355925.1). Classification (NCBI taxonomy): domain Eukaryota; kingdom Metazoa; phylum Chordata; class Actinopteri; order Perciformes; family Anarhichadidae; genus Anarrhichthys; species Anarrhichthys ocellatus. Next base: position 16,668 of record NW_022280776.1, on the reverse strand, counting down.
AGTAAAAATATCTCAGTGTGTAATTTGGGCAAAATTAGGCTTTCAAATTCCTCTTAATGTACTGTGATAGAACAACTGTAACAAATATAAAAGATAATCTAGAGACAAATGGAACTGCTCTGTAGGGAGGTCTATGGCTGCAAATAAAATGAAATTATTTTAAACACTTAAATTTCATTATCCTCATGTACAAATAATTTATGACGAAAGTCACATTTTAAAATCCAATTTTGTTAAAACATAACTATTAACATGGTCATTTAAATGAAATGCCAGTGACAGATGTTTTAGTGTATTTAAATGAAATGACTAATGGACATTCTCAAATACACAGACAATATGCAACCTCAGCTAAATAAAGACTGTCCTCGCTTTATATCCGGTAGCTGCAAAAAGCTGCTCAGATAACTGTTCATAAGTACAGTATGTATTAATATTTATAAAGCAGCAAAAGAGCTTAGTAAGGGTTTAACAATGATATGAGTTTCTGATAATAGTTTATAAAAGCATTATCAACACATTTTTTATATTTAGTTAATATACCAATTATAAGGCTGATATTAACATTCTTAAGCAGTCTACAACTGTGTACAAGTTGCTTATAAATGTCTAACAGCACACGTGTTTATGTTGCCATTGTTAACATTAATAGTCTTATAAACACAAAATGTTAATGAGCATTTTATAAGGACTCATGTCCTTAATACCTATTAACTAAACGTTAATTATAGGGACCTTAATATAAAGCATTTCCTATTATTCTTATTTATTCGTCATGCATCGTCATGAAAAAATGCATTTCAATTGAATTAGATGATTTCGGTATAATATTGGCAGCCATACACTTCCGGCATGCACCATGAAATAATGTCCATCTGTTCTACTGCCATGATGGAAACACATGCAGATACATGCTGACTCTTGATACAGTCCAAGCACACAAAAAACATGCAACATCCGTGAGTGAGACAGAACAGAGGAGAGAGACAAAGCGATGAAAGGACACAGACATGGACAATACACAACCTCTCTGTTTGGAGATATCAAAAACTATTATCACGTTTCTACTCCGACTGTTGGATGCTGACTTTCCCATGATTCTAGAGTTACATGTCGGCAGAAGACGATCAAACACACCTAGACTCTGACTTCGGAGGCCGATACAGCTAATGCAACCCCGTGAGTCAAATCAAAGTCACCTGGAAGTGTTCATGTGTTGTGATTGGAATCTGAACCACAGTTTGGATGTAGCGCTTAGCTCAAACAGGACACCGCACACCCTTTTAAACAAGGGTGGATGGGGCACCGTGGAAAAACGTGACGCGACAGACATGAGCAGATGCCGCCCGCCTGAGTGTGCAGGTTCAGGTGGTTACCTTCTTCTTGAAGCTCTGCTCCGCCTCCCAGAGCCGAGCGTGCTGTTCGCCAGCAGCCACCTGCAGCGCATCCTCCTTCCTGTTGATCCTGCTCCTCCAGTCGTCCTCGCCGCTCTTCTTCAACAACGCCACTCTGAGACGGGAGAAAGCAGGAGGGGAAAAGTTACAATACGGTTCATACCGGGGAGAAGACGCGGGCGGCTTAAATGTAAAATGTATAAAAAACTATTGATTTAAAGTAGATTATACTTTATTTATGGTTAAGAGATGTCATACAGCACTTACATTTGGTATTTATTTAATCCCTATTATTGTTTTTTGTGTGTGTGTGCGTTTGTTTCATTTTTGTGCTTTACACTCTTTTGTGGATGTTTCAAAAATGTTATTTGCATTAAACATCTGTCTGTTAAAAAATACGTGGAGTAATCAATCCATACCATCATCGCACACAGATACTGAAGTGTGGAGCTAATATAAGAGCACATGATATGAAGACAGACTACACACACTGCACACAGCAACTGCAAGGTCAGCACTTGTTGAAAACTACATTTTGTTACTGTCCCAACAGAAAACAGGCACACTGCCCTTTAGTCTCATCTACGGGACGGTCTGCAGTGAAGACAGCAGAGGCTAAGCAGAGACACACAGCATGCCAGTTAACAGCCACTGTGAGAAATACTGTTCAGTTCTGGATCAACAGACTGCCGACAGATAAAGTAGAATAGGACACAAAGATCACTTGGAGATGTCGGTGAGTTTAACAGGAGCTTTTCTCAGAGCAAATGGTGGGATTTATTTTGGTGAAAGTAAATATAGGCTCTATCTATGTCAAGTGCTCACTTAAAATTTGAACATGTATTCTTCTGAATGAGTTGTAAAAAAAACTGGGACTCCGTATAAAGCACATGGAACACAAAGTGAGGTATAGTGAGAGAAGAACAGAGGTTCAATTATGGAGCTTTCCTCTCTGAGTGGGGAGCAGACTGGAGCCATAATGGAGGGGTCAGGGTGTTGGGCTCTAACAACTAGCCCTCTGTGACCCAGCACGGGGGACGTCCTGTTCTGCCCAGAGGGGCTCCACGACAACGCCACAAACAGGATGAAAGTCAACTCTGACTAGCTGTCGCCAGCTGCATCTGGGATACGGGTCCTGCCTTCAGTAAAAAATCCTTTTGAAAAGGGGAGAGACTCAAAGACGACGCGACGCGGTGAGAGGGAGAGAGAGTGAGCCGGCGGACCAGAACACGCTGGGACACCAGTTCGCTTCCATTATGTCATCAATCAATTCAGAGCGTGGCCGCTTTCCGGCGTGTTTACCGGTCAAACCGTCAGCTAACACAACGTGACATAACTAGACTTACGTCATCATTTCAGTTGTGAGGAATCCGATACTGAGCTTCAGATCAAATGTACATGACGAGTATTTCAAATCATACAAAAGGACGGACGACGTGAAAGCACAGTGAGTGCTTGAGTAGCAATATGCCAAAAATAAAGAAAAGATATATACTTTCAGAAAATAGTGTCAAATTGTTCCTCCTGTTTGAGTAATGCTGATAAAAACTACAATGTCCATTAAGGTCAGAAACAGAATAAAAAAAATATGGAATTGACCATCGCTCATCTGTCAACATGACAATAAGAAGCCTGATTTGTGATTTGTTACAAATGTTACATCATTGTTATGAAGTGAGCAGCTTGCCAGGATTGCCAGCAAACTCCATATTGACGATATCTCCTTATCTTATTAAATTAGAGCGTTACGTTTAGTGGCATTGAAGAGCTTCAGCATGAATGTCCATTCTATCACTTCCATATCCAATGTGGTGGTGGTGGTGTTGTTCTAGCAACGGCTTGGCCTTGTCTTCACGATCTCATTTTCTGTCTCCATCTAACCCACATTTAAAACAAAAAAAAAAGAAAGCAATCTTCTCTTTTCATCATACCCTTGCTCGCCTTATTTACTGACCAACTGATCCAAAAGGGATTATATTTTAGGCTAAGATCACGTAAATTGCTTGAATGAAAAGTTTAACAGTACCTGCACTTGGTCAAACAGTAGTAAAGCAAGATTATGGAATGACCACACGGGCGGGCTCACCTCTCTCTGATGGACATCTGTCTGGCCATCATCATGGCGCTCAGCTCCTCTCCCTCCTCAGGCTGAAGCGGGCCGTCCGTGTGTGCGTCTGCCGCTGGAGGCTGACCACCGCTGCCGGGAGAACCGGATCCTAGCCTAGATGTCACCACCGTGTACTCTGGCAGCTCTGTGAGCACAAGCAGACAAGCACACACACACAATGGAGAGAGCAAAATCAATAACTTGACAGCAAATACATAAATGTTCACATGGCGGATTTGATTTTAAATGGCATTATTTTTTTGCTTAAGAAGGACCTATGTGAGGCAAATAAGGTGTGAAACAGGATTTAAAATACAGTCATCCATGTATCAAACTCTATACTCCTGAGAGACAGATCATTCTTACATCGTTATTCTCATTTTCATTGAAAAATATTTTTAAAAAATGCTTATGGTGTGATTATTGTGGGGCTCTGTAGATATGATGTGTAGGTCAGGATGTTTCTGCAGCACCATTTCATTTAAAATGGCAAAATAATAATGAAATATTGCTCATACTGCCATTTGAAAATTGCAGTAGGCCATGTTAAAATGCCTCGATAAAAATGTGAATATTTGTGCAGCCCTATCTAGTACAAAGCAGTGTGAGAGCAAGTCTTCTCAGCTTTAAACCTCCCTGCCAGCGCTGTAATCAAATAACCCACGCTGAGTCCTGTGCTCTGTCTAACGTGCACACTGATGCAGACACAGGCGACGAGTTGCTGCTCGGACATAGAGGAAGCCTGGATACCGCAATCTGAATGAAACCCATTTGCAGTCCCAGGAAGTGCAACTGAACGAGAAACCGAAGTTTATTTCGTCTCAGTTTGCACCATGTTCATTTTTACGTGTTAGCATGCTAAGATTTAGCATACAGTCTAAAATTGTCAGTTGCATTCATTTTAATCAGAGAGTCGCCTCTTTAACCCACTTCATTCACCTATTCAGCATCACTTTGTTTTCCTTTTTATTTTTCTATTGAAGAACACTAATAACCAAAAGCCACTTATTAAAACCAGAAAATGATTTACTACCTACTATATTTGGCCAGTGTTTTCTTCAGCATCAAAGTCAGTGAATATGGTTTTAAATACTTTGCAAAGCCGGATATAGAATAAGCTGTGGAGAAGCTCAATATAAATAATTAATAATGTAATTTATTTCATTCACAAAGACACATTCAAAGTTCACATAAGTAAACAAGAGAGAAAAAACGTGAAATGTTAAACAAAGAAGTGGTCCTGCTGCTCTTACCTCCACTGATGGCCCGGCTCCTCTGGCTGTCTGCGTAGTGTGCGTGCGCCTCCTGCCTTTCCTGGAGCATGTGACTCTCTGAGCTCTGCACGGCTCTGTCTCCCCGCCCTCTTGCCAGCCACTCCTCCTCCTCCTCCCCCTCCCCCTCCTCCCCTTCCTCCATCTCCTCCTCCTCCCCCCCCCTCCTCCTCCTCCTCTCTCTTCCAGTCTGGGGCTGGCACAGAGCAGCCTGCTTGACCGCCTTCTCCGGAGAGGGCAGCTTCCTCTTCCCTCCTCCCAGATCAGCTCCGTTCTCTCCCCACGGCAACATTTGGCACCTATGCTGGTCCGCCGAGTCCCGGGACCTCCGAGAGAGGCCCTCAGAGCTGGGGGGGAGGGGCTCAACCCGGGGCCCCGCTGCCGGCGCCGGTGTTCGGGTTATGTGGATGTCCCCGGCGTGGTCCGTGGAGACGGTGCCTCCTCTCATATGGGAGGACGACGAGGGCGAGGCGGGGAGGTGTCCGAACCGAGAGCCTGGACCATTTTGAAGCTGTGCGACGGGGAGGAAGAAAGAGTTAGAGAGAAAGAAGTGTTTGTATACGAGGCTTAGAAACAGGTCGGGAAAACTGCACACACACAAAAATCAAGAGAATCACGCTGACGAATCACCGCCTGTCTGACTCTCGGCACTTCCTGAGCATCAAAGGGCAATTTGCAGCCTGCATCACAAAGCCATGCCAGCCGGAGCCAGAAGACACACTTTCCAAATTCAGAAGTTAGTGAACTAACCTGACATTTCTGCTGAGTAATGAATGACAAGCAGCAGTAAACATCCATGGAAACCTCGGACAAAAACCTTGCAAAAGAGAGTCCTTTAAACTTCTTAATTTTTTTTCTTAATCAATTTCCTCCAGCTTGGATCAGGGCAGATGAAAGATAGCGGCCCATGCGATGGTGAGCGAGAGTCAAAGTGCTCTCCTTCTCCTCTCTTCCACCACGGAGGCATCTTTAACAAGCCCTCGAGCATCGCTGAGTCACAACTCACTCAGAAGCCGGGCAGCGCACTGCACGTTCACAGTGACATCACACAACGCGGATACGGGACACGCCACACGGGTGACATGCGCGGCCATTTCTGAGAAGCCGAGTCAGCCTCGATGTGGTGACGGTTCAGAGGGAGCTTACTTGTAGAGGCTCTACGGGGCTGTTGCACAGCTCCTGTTCTCCCCCCACGACTATGTCTGAAGGCTCCTGGAGCGGAAACACGCACATGCTGAAGGGTTCATGTGTTGTACAGATACAGATAAAGCCCTCTAAGAAAATATGTGATTTTGAGCTAAATAAATGAAATTCATGCACTATTTATTAACCAGAAACCTTGGGAAGTATGGTCACTCACTTTATTGCTAACTAAATAAAATACTTTGTTAAATACAAAACAATGCTGAAATGTAAAAACGACAGTTTGTGGTTTTACGGGAGTTACGAGGAATTATTTCTCTTGGGTTGCAGCTGCGTCCTCAAGTCTCCGCTGGTTGCCTGACATTCTCACACTGACTACAAGACTTCAGACAGTTTGTGTACGGATTAAACAAATGTCAAGCTATTCCTTTAAAACATATTTTTAAGTGTGTACAACATAAAAATGACACTTTACAGCCAACAAAAATATGGTCACGTGTTGAAAGAACACCTCTGTTTTCTAAAACCTTACAATCTAAGGAAACATGAAAATGTTCTCATTAGAATAAAAAGGTAAAGAGTTAAAATGACTTCGGTTTAAGTGCAGACTTCCAGTGAAATATGGGCAGAAAAGACTGAATGATCCTACTGCTCGCCCACCTGCTCCATATCTCCCAGCGTGATGGGTTGCGTCTGGTAGCGGGCGTTGGCCCTGCGCTGCCGCGTGTCCCCTCTGGTGCGGGTGACCCTGATGGGAGGCTGAGCCAGCCGGTTAAACAGCGCCATCTTTTCCGCCAGGGTGAGAGTGCTGAGGTCGGGCTCGTCCTGGCCCTGACCCTCCACTGTGGACACCGGCTTAGAGAACTGGACCTCCTGCATCTGACTGGCCTCCCGGGCGGCGTCCGCGCTCTGCTGCGATGACGCCTGCAGGCTGAGGGCAGGGTGACACCAGAGAGACAAAGAGGAAGTAGAAAGGGGACACTTCTGGTGAGCATGGAAAGAGCTCATGCAAGCTAGCTGGTGGCATGCTACATGGCAGGCAGCCGTGTACATCCGATGACAATGACCATCACAAACGACTATTAAAATAAAATCTAGTCTTTTTAGTATTAGTATATTATAATAAGGAAACCATGTAGTTTCCTCTCATCACACAAGAGGGCATCAAAGCTCAAAAAAAACATTCCTTGTCAGAACACATCATTCCCATTCTGTGGGGTGAATACCACTCTGAAAAAGAACACTTGGCGTATAAGCAGCGCTCAGTCATCATGTTAGTTGCACACTGTGGGTTGGCGTGGGCGTTCACATCCGTGCCATGTACCTGTACGGCGGCAAGGTGCTGCAAACTAGGGTGGGGCTAGGGACGTGTGCTACAGCATTGTGAACGGTCACTGTGTGTGGCACGTGAGTGGGGACGCTAAGTGGACAAAGAAAGAAGGAAAGAAAGAGAGAGAGAGCGAGAGCAAGGTGACAGAGAAAACACAAATGAAACAGGAGAGGAACCAGATCACGAGTTTCAAAAATAATTTTGAATCGCGCCTAGATCAAAAAATGTTGCTGCATTGGAGAGCTTGAAGAAGTAGGTTCACACAAATTACAGAAAAAAAACATACCGTCTCACTTACCCCAGCTAAAGTCTTGCCGTGCGGATGGTTTCATAGAGATATCAGAGTCTGGATGGAATTGTGTTGACTCACTGCACTGGAATATTACATTACACAATTCTACCCAGAATCAGTGACCCTCGTAGAGCCATTGTTGACCAGTTTCATAGGGACTTTGAGTACTGTGTTAAGTTACAAAATTTGCAGGTGTGAGGTCTGCTGATAATCCAGAGAAATGTGAGCATTATTAAATGTTCTCTATTCGATATTCAGAGCATTAATATAGCAGCAAACAACTATTTTGCTGTGCAATGACAGCGGAGTAATGTCTACATGTGCAGAGAACGAGGTCTTTGTGCTTGTTGTAATCCGCGCATGTTAGCGTGCCCCACTAGCTAGCTTAAGGCCACCGTTCTGCAGTACGCTCAATCAAGCGTAGCAACCACCCTCTGGTTCACCCCTCATTAAAACACTGTTAGCACCGTTAGCTGCAAGCCGCCGGCTTGTTGAGAGCCGTATGGAGGCAATAGAAATGCTCTGAATTACGGATAGAGAGCCTTTAAATGAAAGAGTTGTTGCTCTTGAATTTTTCTATATTTTGCAGTTATTTATTATTGTTCTGAGTACCCAAACAAAATCCTGTTCATCTCTCCCGTTTTTGGGGTGGAGGCAGAAATATCAAATCTCTAAAATATGGCAAGTTTTTAAATGGACCCTTTAAACTATTACCAAGATGTGCTTCATTCAAAGGAATAGTTTGCCATTCCCTTCATTCCAAACATGTCAAACTATTCCTTCTCAAGTAACTCATTAAGACTCACGTGGCGGCTATGACTACTTCCTCAGTGGTGATTGGCTGAGTTCTGGACCGGTCTTGTGTCCGCCTTAGTCTCCTGTCCACCGCTGCGTTCCTGGACCGCTGTTTGGAAGCTCCGCCATCAATGCTCTTCTCCAACTCCTGAATGGAAACGTTGGGAGTAAATGCTAAATCAATGGAATATTTTACCAAACTTAAACTCTAGTAGGATGATCTCGGAGAAGTATTTGCTGCGAAAGCGACAGTGGGTTTGATGACTGAAGGATATCAAATAAGCCGTCATTAAAGACAGATTGAGTACATTAAGAGTACATTGTTCTCGGTGGAACGCCTGTGCTGAAACCAAATCTTATTTCCAGGTGTTCTTCTCTAAATCCCCACAGTAAAGGGAGGATGGAAGATAAAAAATAAAAAAAAAGTCAATGTTTGTGTCGAAGACTGGAAACTAATTTCTCCGTGCATGGCGTCTGGAACCAGCATGTAATTTGCAGAACTGAGAGGACAAACAGGCGATAGTTGAAGCTCACCCTGAAGAGAGAGCGCTTGGCCGCTACGCTCAGCTTGGCCCGCTCATCTAGCTTCTCTTCATCAGCTACGGAGAGAGAGAGAGAACATAAAAACATTAGAAACTTTGGTTATACTACAGTATGTAGCGAACAGTAGAACACTGACAAACCTTCTCCAGGGTATTCATTTTAAAATGAGTCGGTTTGTAACATTATAAAGACGGCAGAGACTGTATTTTTAACTAATTCTCAGAGCTAACGTTAGCTTGATAAGCTACCTAGCAGCTAGGAATGAAACACCTGCTTTAGTGTACGTCTGACCGAAAACAAGGAGCCATTTTATTAAACATGACTTAGAATTGTAAGTGGTAAATCTACCACGAGTGACGAAAGCAACAAAATGGCCCTGTAGAGGGCCGTCAGTCTTTAGCTTCATGTCTCAGACTTCCGTTGAAAGGGACCAATAGAATGTCGCTGTGTCGCTCTTAGTGTGAACATAGCTTTAGAATCTGAAAATATGTCAAATATGCATCTAATATCTTTCTAATATATTTTTCTTGCGTTGTTCGTGCACATAATTAAGACTATAGAAGTGTAAAAATAGGCTACGTCAAATTATTCCAAGGGATATAAATGGGGGAGGGGGGTCTTGTTATATTCTCCATCTTTAAGTGCTCCTTGGCTGAAAAACAATTGAGATTGGTGTAGAAGATATGAATATTTAAACTTCATATTTGAGTTTTAACAGCATCCTCTTTTGAGGCAACGTTTTACAATCTTTTTACAACCAGCGAATTCACCGTTGAGGTGCAAAACTCCTTTTCTAAGCAACACATTTGTAAGTGTAATGTGTTATAATTAGTGCTGGACAACAATTAAAAATTTTAATCCTGATTAATCGCATGATTTTTTTGCGATTAATCACATTGTTATGCACAAAATTCAATAATGAATTCAAAATTAGTGTATTGCGCACTTTTATCTTGAAAGTACTGCTATATGAACAAAAGTGCAATAACATTTGATTTGTAAACACTTTAAACACATCAGGTTCTTGTTAACAGCAGTATTCCCTTTACACAGCAGCAGTTACAACACAGTTATAGTGATTCTGATAATAGATATTCAGCCGGTGTTCATAACTTTATCTTCATGTGTGTAAAAGATGCAATTTAAATATACACCTTGAAAACTGCAAACATATCTACGTCATGTTTTTTTCTCTTTTTTTAATGTTTATTAAATCCTCAGTAGTGATAACTAAATGATGCGTATTAAACATATTACAAACAAAACAACTTTAAAAACTTAAAATAATAATTTAATGAATCAATTCTTTTTTTTGGTATTTTGGTCAGACACATATGCAACGCTGATTACCATAATATGTGTGGTATTTATCACCCTCTATGTACCAACATAGAGGGTGATAAGAAGCTGTACATGGAGGGACTTAGGACCCAAGGGAATGTAGGTGAAGGAAACAGGAAAATAATTGTCGGCGTTAATTAACGCGTTAACTTGCCCAGCACTAGTCATAATGTTCACCTTCATCGCTACTCAGCAACATCTGGCTTTATAGCTGGGAGCAAAGATAAACCTGTGACTGGTGCGATTGAGGAGACTTTGCAGAGCTGGACAGGTGTGAGAAGCAAGGACACCTCTGCTCCCTCTGATTCTCCACGGAGCAAAAAGCGTCCCAGCTGAGTGTCTGCTTATAGGAAGCAGATGAGCTGGTTTCTGCTGAGCTGTTCTGCTACTGTGAGCACCAGTAACGACTCAAAAACCCTACTTCTAGATGTTGGGCTTGTTAAAAAAAAGAAATCAAGAGATTTAAGTCATTTGGCCTCCACCCTCGTGTCTATTCTTGAAGCTTTGACATAAAGCCTTTGGAAAATTACATTTTATTCATTCGTGTCCACCGGCATTGACTGTGAAGCCCCAGATAATCATGTAGTTTCATTGGCACCTGCATACGTGGACTAGATATTGTTATGACAGATAACAGTGCCCGTCCCACACAGAAACCACTGCAAGTATGACTCAGAGCCGATTAGAACTGAAACGGAAAGCAACTCAACTGAAACTTGATTAGATACTTTTTTGCATCACCATGATCTCATCAACTGAGCCCATCCAAAGACAAAAGACCGATGGAATTCAATTTACTCAGAGAACTGTGGAGGTAGTTTTTGTTGGCATTCTAACCCTCTGAAGAACCCTAAATACAGTGTAAATGTTTGCTTTTGGTAGCATCACCTCAAAAGTCTAAATTAAACAATGACACTAAAAAAACATTTGATTCATAAAAACACAAACAAAATGGCATCGCTTCTACTACATTATGCAACTGTTACTCCTGCCAAGTAATCTAATTGGTCAAACACATACAGCCATGATGGTAATTCCACTAAAGCTAGCCACGCTTAACCAATTACCTCACCAACACTTGTGCACAGAGGCTACAGTAGCTCATGGGTTTTACCTTACGCATCTTAAAAAATAAGTTGGGAGCGATAAAACCTCTAAAACCACGTTCATCACAAACGTGCATGCATGCATTCTGATGTGTAAATGTGTATGTATTATATTTCCACTTACTGCTACAGATGTGTTCGGAAAATCACATCCTATTCTAAAAACAGTCAAATCTTTGCTAAGACAAGTTATGGGGGGGGGTGTAACGTCTTACCTTCAGTGGGAGCAAAATCTGAACTGGCACAGGACCTTCGAAAAAAAGTGCACAAAGAAAAAGACAATCAGCAAAAAGTAGTCGTTTCCATGAAACGCATAAGTCGGTAATATGAACGGGTAGAAACAGGAGAGAGAAAGAGTGTCGGTCCTGGTTGCTGCTGGAAATAGGACAGCGAGTGTTGGGAGAAGAAATTTAAAAAGGGGAACAAGTAAAGCAGACTGAGAATGGGAAAATTAGACGGCATTACTGAAGTCTGCTTGGTTCCATGGTCTCAGGGAGTGATTACCAACAAAAGGCCAATTCATGCTTCCTTGGTACAGTCACATGTAACGACCACTGCCAAGGTCCAATCAGAGGGACCTTTGGCCTTTAAGCTTCCCCGCTTGCTAATGTTGTTAGAGGGGTAGAATCAAAGAGAACGTGTGTACATGTTGATCCAGCTCATGGTATTAATCTGATTATTGGCTTACTACATACTATAGAATTACTTATTGTACACACATATTGTATACAGCATGCACTTGATGATTAGTATAGTGCACCAAAACCTGATAGGAATCAACATGTCTGTGCATTAAATATTATAAAAATCTGCATGATGTTCCGATTCCTTTGACATGCATGATGATAGGGATATTTCCCAGCATTCACTCTCAGCCATGCAGCAGTCCAGAGCAGTACCTATCGGTCTCCTGGCGCTCTGCAGAAGTGATGGGCTGCGTCCTAAACCTCTCTGAGGTCTTTCTACTCTCCCCGGGATAGATATACTGCCGGGGCCTGCGCCCCCTGTCCCTCTCCCCTCTCCACGGGGCCCCGTAGCCTGCGAGAGCCCCGTCCCCCGCAACCTCGCTGTAGGAGCCACCCGAGGACAAGGACCAATAGATAACAGTACCAAAAGGAAAGAGAAAAATACAGCATGGTGAGGGAGAGATAGAGAGGGACTGGTAGCTTTTCAAAAGCAGAGGTGTAGGTTAGAATATTCAGCCACACCCCTGGTTATTAAATATGGGATGCAAGACCATGCAGATGGTTAATGCATGCACACGTTTATTGGCCCCGGTCAGTAACCAAACAAGTCAAACAGCCAATAAGAACACAAAAGAAAACATTCATCATAGGAAGCTTAGTGTTAGGTGATTAATGCATGAATGCCATTTCTACAGATTAGAACTCTATGTTTTGATGTTGACTTCACACCAGCCTTAGTTGCCTGTTAGTCATTCAGCAGCCGGGTGAGGTTGGTTAACAAGCATCAGTGTGAGTTCTACAGAAGCCGGCCGGTGAGTAGCGGCGGTGCGGCGTTTTAATTTGCCACCTACAGCTCGTTCCTGCGGCCGGTCGGAGGGGTGGTGGTGCTCTCCATGTAGGAGTGCCTGAGCTGGGCCACAGACACCCGACTGTCCTGGTGACTCTCCTGGTTACCGACACCGTCACCCTCCCTGACCTCTCGGGGGTCGCCGGCGTGCTGCTGCGGGTTCCACTGACTGAACCCTCGTGGATCCCCAGCATCTGACACAGAACGGCTCGTGGCTGCGCCTTCATGCGCGTCTCTGGGCTGGATGTGGGTGGCGGCCAACCCTTTGTGGATATAGATGGCATTCTCCCGCTCTCTGGCCCTGCTCTCTGACGCTTGCAGACCTCGGGAAGTACGCTCCGTTTCGTCCCACCTGGCTCTGCTTCTGTGTCTTCCTCTTACTGGTTCCTCCACCTCTGCCTCCCTTGCCAGACTCGGCGCCCTCGTCATCCCTTGCTCCTCTTCCCCCCTTCCTCTCCATGGGTCCTCAGTGCTCCTCTCCCTGCGACGGATCTCTGAGGGCAGCACTGCTTTCCTGCTCCTCAGGAGGCCCTCTGTCTTGACGTCGTCCGACTCCTCAGTATCATCTTCCAGTGGATCTTCCTGCTCAGAACCGGACGTGGGACAGGAAGCCATGGACAGGTAACTGGGGTAACCGCCAACTTCTTGACTTCCCGGTGGCCCAGGTCGGTTGAGCTGAGCCTGGGGGTGATGCTGGGGATGGGGGTCAACGTGATGGTGCCCTGGTGGATCTGCGTGGTGGTGTGTAGAGGTTTGGGTCTGGGGTCTGCGGTACACTGGCGCTTCTGTAACTTTTCCCAGCTCTGGGCTCCTCTGGCGGCCCTCCTCCCTGGCAAGTCTCTCCCTAACTCGGATTCTTCAGGGAAACAAAGGGCCGGTTAACATTTGTACTACATGTTTAGACACAGAGTATGCCTCCTAAAGTCATGAAGAGGACTTGGTCTGATAGAAGGAGCAAACACAGAACTCCTCCTCTAATGTTTATAATTCTTTGTGTTTACACCTGACAGCATGAAGGCAGGAGTTGGCTCTTTCTCTGGTTTAGTGTTAGGGCTGGGTAACTAACCACAACGTGTCCTTAGAATCAGTTCCCAAAAATATACATTCGAAGCTTGGTCAGATTTGTTTTGTTTGCTCAAATAAATCTTAATCCAAAAATTCAAAAGTTCAAACTATTTTGAGCGCTTTAAATGCTGATGCACTGAGAAGTTGTGTTTTGGTAAATTTACAGAAATTGTTCCTATTCCTAAAAAGTAAGGTATTGATTGTTTCTATTGTTGATAAACAATTTTAATCTAGATTTTGACTCAACACAGGGTAAATGTCATAAACTCTTGTTATTCTTTGTATTACTTCTATTTGAGATAATTATGTTCTTAGTTTTGGGACAACAGTTCCCACTGGGGATGCTGAAATAGCTATTAGAAATTCCTATTTGTACATCCACGGGTACAGCACAGACAACTACTGGATTGGATGGGGAGGAAAACTTCCAAATGTGACAGTGTGGGAACATGCAAGATTTTAAGTTATGATTTCTAGGCGACAATAAATGTTACAGCTCTAATGTCACTTAATCTGTGGCTCAGATGTTAGAGCAGGTCGTCTGAACCCCAAGTTGTAGTAGATGAATTTGTGAATGTATATATGCATGTATGTGATGATAAAATAAATTTGTGGTTGAGTTTTTTTAAGTTCATTCTAGCATCTGTACTGCTCAGAATTTTTAAATGATACCCAGCCCTATTTGGCACAGCACCTACCTCACCTGATTCTTGATAAGAGAAGAGAACAGAGATGCTAGCTGTAAACACAGCCCCCAAACAGATAGTCACTGATGAGCGGTCAGTAATACTCCAGGAAAAATAACAATACAGCAACATCACTACCCAACGTTGTATCCTTCATTAATATGTTGAATATACATTTGTTTTCACTTGGGGATTAAACTGAACACAGCAACATGTGCACGGGAGATGAAGTTATGTTCCGAAGCAGAGGGATCAGGAGTTTGTGGCAATGGGGATGATGATGACAGAGCTCAAAGCAGAGGTTCTTAAACATTAATGTCTTCTGATCGGCCCAGGACCCACACTGAGTCAATGAGATTTAACCCTCCGAGAAGAGAAAACAAAGGGTATAGTCTTGTAAGAAACAGCTCTGGGTTCTGTCCTGACCCACGGTTTAAGAACCACTGCTCGTACAACAAGGTTTGATGGGTTTTGGTAAGTCCAGCAGAATGGGAACACGGCAACATGGCAGGTGATATTGGGGTGAGACACGACCGGCCTGGGAATACCTCGAGGGCCAGTTGATGAGGGAATGGGTGTCGCCCTCAGCATCAGTCTGGAGGAACCAATCAGTGCTCAGTTTCGCCCTCGCACTGTTCCAAATGGAAACCCGGTGGGAGACAAGTGAATGAGTGGGTGGGTAAAAGTCTCGGTTCAGTATTCAGCCTTTTGTTTCTTGCAGCGTGCACATACACAGACACGCCACCACATCACACACACCACTGATTTCCCGTTGAGCGTAACCAGAGTGAGAATGGGTTTGGAACCAGCAGGATCCTGCTAAGAATACAAGTCCAACTCCCCAGTGAGACGTTTCATTGGTATTGTGGTTTTGGGTAAGGCATCACACGCCATATAATATGACCAATAAATCTCTTATTTAATGTTTGTCAAATGACCAGGAAAGAGAAACACACTTTGCTTATTAGATCAGATTTGGCCACAGACTGCATTTATGTTGTGTGGAAAAATCCATTTTATCAAAGCATCACTGTATCAGGAGAGGAGGACTGTGTAATTGAAGCAGCTATTCAGAGGAAAATAAACTAAACGTTTCCTTTTAATACTACTAGGACCGGAATTTAAGTTGAAAAACGGAAGAATCAGAACAAGACAAAAAGTTATGTCTGATGGGAGTGTAATTAAATAGAGTAGAAAAATGCCTATTGCAGAGGCCTTCGAGGGTCCGCTTGGTTCTGAGGAACTGAGACCTGAACCCGAGTTGGTAATCTTACAAATTATACCCAGTCTAATCAGGTCAGGTAGAGTCGCGTTTTACTTACTAATACTGCCACGGGTCTGTGTGGCAATATGTCTCAGAGCGTACCGAGTACCAGCTCTGCTCACGTGGTACACCATAATTGCTGCAGGACAGGGTGTCCTGGTAGCCAAATGGTTGAGAAGCATACCAAATACTGGGACCTCAATGTCCTGGATTTAATGCTACATTTATAGGCTTTTCAGACACCGATTGGTTTGTGGATGGGCTGTCCCGTAAGTGTCCTGGTGGAGCTCTGTTTTTTTTTGGTAAAAACATCTTGGTTCAGGGACAATTACCATAAAGATTAAATGGCCCCAAATGGTTTTTGCTGGAGGATCTGTAACTACACAGAAACTGTACAGACACCGCCAGGAGAAATGGGCAACATTGATGATTGGCAGGATCTTAAAACACCAGTTTAACTGTGCCCAGTAAAACAGACAGACAGTCTCCAAGGGGGAGAATGAACTAAAGGTCATTACATGGTTAAAAAAAAGGATGACCTTTGTTCATAACATTTTACTACCAAGTCCTAAAATGTAACTATTCATTTTGACCCACAGATTCCCTGGGAAAAGGTAGAGGAGACGCTCTCCTATGTGCTTCTGTCCCGTCAGGCCTCCCATGTCTTGATCAAGCCCAGCTGTGGGTCACAGGTCTGACCGTGGAGTCACACTGTGTCGCCCAGTAACTCAACACCCTCCCTGCATCGCCGACACACACACACACACACACACACACACACACACACACACACACACA
>NW_022280775.1:6166-18582 GCF_004355925.1 Anarrhichthys ocellatus | reverse complement strand
CACTAGAGAGAATGCAGCTTTAACACATGAAGCTTTGACTTCACTTTTCCTGGAAATAACTTATAAAATATGCTTTATAATAGATTAAATATAATATACAGTATATAACTTGTCTCCATCGTTTAACACTGAAATGGTCCATTCTATATATAGAGTACTTTGCTGTAATACTTTTAGTCATCATCATCATTTATAATGTGGACCTGTTTCCCTCTAAGAGTGTTTTTAAACGTATTGTTTTCTCTTCTAGCATGAATCTGTGAGAGACACTTCTGCTGAACTCTATTGATCTCAGCATCGTCTCTTGATCGATCACCTCAGTCACACATCTCATCGCTGCACTTAAAGGGACGTAAGTGATGGAAGGTCACAAAATGAGGAAATAATCAGCAGGAGGTGAACCAATGTGTTTGTGTTTCTGTGATGCCCCCCGCAGCGACCCAAGCCCCGCCCACCAAGCCACGCCCCCTCACTGTTGATGTCGTCTGATTGGCTGGCTTGAGTTAATAAAGTCACTTTGTCTTCTTTTTGCAAAGCAATTAATTAACAACAAAAGAATAATAACAATAATGATAAGAAGAATGATAAAATAGATAGTGATAATGATAATAATAATCATGATAGCTGTGAATTGGAAGCATTATGGGTGGCTTCAATAACAATTATATCTTTGTGTCTAAAACAATATTCTTCTTGGAGGCCAGAGGTTGAGAATTTGGGACAAGAATAGTTTGAGTCTATAATGCGCTGATGTCGTAGCTTCTTTCAAGAAAATAAATTATAAACAGTTGAGGTTGCCGATGAACGCAGCAGCAAATGTTTTCTACATCTCATCATGTAAAAGATGGATGAAATCAAGAATGTGAAAAGGCATCCATGAAAGAAAGTAATGACAGAAGTATGTTGTGACTGAAGAACATACAAAAGTTTAACTGATACAAACCGACAACCTGATGCATGTTTTATCGTTTTTTTACTTATTTTCAGATTTTTATCCTACAATTCTGAATAATAAAACCATGAATAAACCTACGTCCAGTCCGTCCAACTCTTCCTCTCCGTCTCGTCCTTTTCTTCCTCCTCCTTTTGTGCGGCAGGCCATCCGGCTAACGGGTTAATTAGCCGAATAAAGTGCCCCGCGTAGGAAATGTCAGGCTCACTGGCTGCTGTTTGACTTCCATGACGAGGGGGTTAAAGGTCAGCGGCAGGTTTACCGAACCTTTTCCCTCTCACCTTTATCTAAATGTCACCCAGGAACCATTAGCGTGGGCTTCTGTTGGAGGGGGGGGACGCTTTATGTGGCGAACTGAAGGTGAGTTGTTGTCCTCGTCGTCGCCGATGGACCCCAACGACACCTGAGACTCAACCAGCGTGAAACCGCCAAGGTTCAACGGGGACGCCTGGAGGAGTCCTCACTTCCTGTTTCTGAAGGTCCTTGCAGGATAGTGAAGCAGTTATCAGCTTCCTTACAAAGAAAAACCCCATCAAACTCTAAACATGAGCATTATTCATGCTCCCAAGAGGATGGTTCTAAACTACATCAGCTGCCTCCTGATGTTTCCTCTCTGGCGCCACAATCAGATCTTCCACTTTTACCCAATAATATCAAGATCTTCTGGACAGATTGCCCCTTTGAGGCTCCCAGAAGTTAAATGCTGGGACGTGTTTTTCAGTCCGTTTTGGATCCATTTATTTATACTGTTGCAGAGTCATAACAATTCTTACCAAATGATGGTGATTCATGAACATGCTTTAGGACAGACGTGTCACCTCTTAACAGGAAACAGAATATGGATGCTATGTATTATTCAACCAATGAGGGTTTTTTCCGTTGGATTGTTTCATTCAAATAATTTGTCGAGGCCTCAAATTTCACACAGCAAAGCAAAAAAGTCAGATTCATTTTTGTGTAAGTCCCTTTCGTCGTCTTGTGATACCCTGAGATTTAGGAGCTGGGGTCCACTGCTGTTTATGATCGAAAAAAAAAAAAGATAATTAATCCAGAGACGTAAGACGACGATGAGACATCCTGAGCCTTCTTTCGGCCCAAAACAATACTGATAAAAAAAGTAATTTTCATTTATTTGGTCATCGTTTTTGTTTGTTTTTGTTTAATTTGAGATTTTGCGACGAACGTTCATCACATGAAAGTTAATTAATGACTTTTCATGAAAGTGTAGTTCACTTCCGGTCACTCTTCACGGTGACGAATAAAAGAATAACTCACAAAATCCTACATTTCTTTATTTTTCATACCAATATTCCACGACATAAGAAGACAAGATGTGTACGATGCTACAGAAATAATAATTAATGTGCTGAGATGATCTTTTTAAAAACGTGTGAAGTTAGTCAACCTTTGCCTCACCTTTTATTCCCTAATATTGTTCACCATGAAAGGCCATTCTGCATACGATATTATCAGTTCCAGTTTGCACAGTAATCATGGATGTAAAGACAACAATCAGTTAGACTTTGATACAGAACAATACAACATGGAGTGCATTTTGTTCGACAATTACTTGGTTTAAGAAAAAAGCTGATGTCACTTTAAAACTCTTTCTGGACCAAAACTGCTGTAAACGATAGATTGCGTGGATTCCAGCGGTATGTGTTTGATATGTGTGTGTTATCACTGAGTTATGACTTAAAATAAGCAGTTTGGTGCAGATTGGATTCACATTTCCACTTTGTGCTCTTAGATTTGCATCTCACATTGGGCACCAACATGTGGTCGGACTAAACACAAAGCAGATCTCCGTCTCATACGTCCACATTTAAGAGTGTTTTTTTGTCTCTGATTATTCTTTTCAAACAGGCCTAAAAACCAAACACTCAAGCGCACAAATGTGACTCTTCATAGTTAGTAAATATTATCTAAAACCTCCATTAATGCACTGTTGTAATAGCTTCTTTTCCTTGGGGTCTTTCCAAAATAAAGGATGCATGTATGCATACAACACAGAACATAAAGTTCAATCAACTCCCCACCGCTGCCCATCACATTCATCCAATGGGAAAAGAATAACGCTGATTGCTGCTGCTCACAGTTTACTGCTTCTTTATAAAAGCGACTCATTAGGAGCCCTTTTCCACCATGAATGTTGTTTTGTATCAGAGAGCAGATTATTCCATCGAGTCGTGGTGCTGTACATGTTGAGACAATTAGAAAAGTGTGATATTCAACACACACTAGTAAATGTTATTCATACCCAGAGAGACAGATGTGACTCCATGTATTTAGGCTCAGTGGTGCTTTGAGCTAAACGCTCACAATGCTAACATAACGGTGATAAAGCAGATAACATGTTTTCTCCATTTTAATGTCGGCCCGGTTCACACCTGGCTTTAAGCGTCTCTGATGATCCGACAGCTCGAGGTACAGGTGTGAATGCACCCAAGACACATTTAGGTCCCATTGAGGTCAGACCACAACCTCAGGTGGTTTGGGCCTCGTTCTTTTATCAGTTTCCACTTGAATGTCAATCTTGCTGAGAGACGACAGTGCTAATCACTACACCACCGTTTATTACCTCAGTAAACATTGTAAACATGAGTTTATGGTCTCAATCTCTAGTTTCAAGTCTTCTTCAATACAGCATGATGTTCATTTAGTACATTATGGTCCATTTAGAGTCAAACAGACCATAAAGTAGCCAAAGTGGCAACAGGCAAAAACCAGGATGGTGACAACAAAAAACCAAGATGGTGACGGTCAAAAACCAAGATAGCAACTGTCTTCACTACAGCACGATGTTCATTGAGTAAATTATGGTCCATTCAGAGTCAAACAGACCATAAAGCAGCCAAGATGGCGACGGCCAAAACGCAAGATGGTGAAATCTAAAAAGAAAGAGTGACAGCCAAAAACCAAGATGGCGAGAGCCAAAATGCCGAACTCGAGGCTTTCTAATGGTTGACGCCACAGTGACTACGTCCACTTCTGATAAAGAGCATATAGATCGAGGAACCGAGATCAGATCCCATGTCGAGATGCAATCTAACGCCAGGTGTGAACTGACGTACTCTGTTCATGACAGGTGTGAATGGTGCCTCTGTGTGTTAGCATGCTACCATTTGCTAATTTGCCATAAACACAAAGTACAGCTGAGTTGGAGGTAATGTCATCGGTTTTGAAGGTATTTGGTAATAAATTGTCCTGATGATGGCTCTAGAGCAGAGGTAGCCAACACGGTGCCCGCGGGCACCTGGTCGCCCGCAGGGACCACGTGAGTCGCCCGCAAGGCATGTTCTAAAAATAGCACTAGTCACCATGGAGCTGCGTCTAAACATTTTAGTTGCTGTTCATTTTTAATCAAAAACGCATTAGTGTAGATTTTAAAATGACAATATTACTTGTCATAAGAGAGTTGGGTACCCAGAGGCGCACGGCGGACAGCCAGGAAGAGGCTGCCGTACCGCACTAGGTTTTCAGGTTCCGAATGGCGGGCGCTTCCCGTTGGCGCCAGACGCGCACCGCAAGCGCACCCCGTCGTCAGGTCCGTCAGTCCTCGGAACAGGTCGCGGGGCAACAACTCTTGGGTGGCGGAGGTAGAGGCGAGGCAACGCAATCCGACTGAAAAGGCCCAGACTAGAGGTCTGAACGCGGGCGCCCGAAGATACTAGTTTCTTCGTGGAGAAAAGGGTACCATTAGAAATAGTGTCGGTGACAACAGACGGGGCTCCCGCCATGACGGCCGGCATGCAGGCTTCATTGCGCAATGCAAAGGTGACCCAGACTTCCCAGAATGTCTACATTACCACTGCATCATTCACCAGCAGGCGCTATGTGCAAAACTAACCGGCTTTAATCATGTGATGACTCCTGTCTGAAGATCATAAATGGTATCCGCTCCAAAGCCAAACAACACAGGATATTCATAACTGATCATTTGTATAAACATGGGACAGAGCTGATTTGTTGATCATGATTTGTTCAAACATGTTACAAAAGTGGTTATTACCAACGAGACATGATGTGAAGATATGACAGTTAATGATTTCATAGAAAATGTTAGAAGTGATCATTTTTACAAAAATATAACAGGTGTGATTTTGAACCAAATGCTACAAATGTGCTTATTCATACAAAACTGTCAAGAAAGATATTTACAAAAATATCAGAGATGTGATACCTCTGACCTTCAGATGTTGAAACGGAAGAACAGAAATAAATGTTTAAATATATCTGTTTCTACCATCATGTTGTGGAAATCATTAATAATTATTGTGAGGAATAATTAACATTGACATGTGATCAAACAGTCTCTTCACACATATTATTATTATTAAAAGGTGATCTGTGCAACTTTGTTATTCAGGAAGTTTGTATCAAACAAGTAGCCCTTCGTACTGCTCGGTACCCTTGAAGTAGCTCAGTTTCAAAAAGGTTGGTGACCCCTGATCTAGAGGATAAATATTGTGTTCATAGTTATTACAATGCATCCTCTAAGAACGTCGGTATAAAATTGCAGGACAATCTACGCAACAGTTTTTTTTGTTTTTTGAGTATTTTATTGTGCTTTTTGAAGGACAAACACGGCACGTAGCCATTAAATGATGAATAACAGTACAAAGTCAACAAGACAACAAACAAACACCTCAAACAATGATAATAAAATGATGTGACTAAACAACCATTGAGAGACGCAGAGCAGCATCTCGTACCGAGGATCAGGGATTCAATCACATCCCCAATAAAAGATTTAAAAGAGTGAGAGAATTCCCATGTAATCCACGAATTGTTGTCATATCTTGTCAAATGCTTTACTCATATTCCTTAACCAACAGGTTATTTTCTCTAAAGGTATACAACTATTAATTTCAGAGAGCCACATTACAATTGAGAGAGAGAGACATCTGATTTCCATTTTAACGCAATACATATTTTAGCAATGGCCAGCAAGATTTCTGTGAGCTTTATCACGTGGCTATTTTTAGGGTTGGAAAGGTCACCCAATAGACAAGTCTCCTGGTCCAACAGAAGGTCAATGCCATGAATACTGGACAAGGTGTTGCATAACCTCTTTAATTTAGTTTTGTAAAAAATGCTCCCTCTTCTAGGCCACGTCTCAGACGAATAGGGGCGAAATATTGAAGTTATATTTGTGCAATTTCCCTCAAAACCACCATTTTAAACGTCATGAAATTTGAAGAAGTCACCAAAAGTCAGATAGGCGTTATCACCTGGGGACCATGAATGTCTGCACCAAATTTCATGATAATCCTTCCCAACAGTTGAGATATTTGAGTGACCCACTGATACCTCCCACCACAGGTACCCCTCCCCAGAGCCTCCATTATTATCAGCTTCCAGCAGAGATTCATTATTTGTGCTCTACATTTCACACTCTCACAGAACAGCTCTGGAGGTTAATCTAATTTGTAAACTGTGTGTGTTTGTGCGAGCAATTTGTCACTCTTTCATACTGCAAATATTTCATTAATTGTCACAGCTTTGGTCCCATTGTTATTCTCATTCCATTGTTCTGTCACACTGAACTGAGAGCTGTAATTCATATTCTTCTCATGTATGTTTGGTTATGTGGTACATTCCCACTGTAGCTATGTGATGATCCCCCCCGCCGCTGGCTCTTTCTGTGTTTTTTGTTGTTGCTACAAAGCGCCTATTTCCCCCGTCAGGGATCAATAACGCTTCATCTGATCTTATCGATAGATGTTTACCGTCGTGTCTAATTAATTTGGCTCGTTAGCAGCAGGTAGCCGGCCGTAGATTACAGATTACAGTTTATTCATCAAAGCAGGGCCGAGGCGATCCCCGCTGAATGTAAAGCAGCTTCCTGCTGAAGAGGACAAAGAAGCTGCTGTTCTGTTCTGTCACCGTTGACCTCCGGGGTTATTGCTGCTGGACTACAGGTCAAGACAGTGTGTTTAGCCTAGCTTAGCATAAAGACTGGAAGCAAGGGGAAACTGCTAGCCTAGCTCCATCAAAGGAAAATAAATCTCTCAGAAACCAAATCAGTGCATTAAAAAACAAGTAAAGTATATTTGTGAGCGCAAAATGAAGGAAAATCTTCATAATACAGCGTACAATGATATAAAATCATCACCTAGTCATATAATGTGAACAATTCAATCAAAAACGTGACTCTTCCTTCTCAGACAGTTGGTATCTAAAGGAGGCTCTAGAGGCCAGAAGATCAATGTTATCCAGTACTTTTAAACACCCTGGTCTCCTAAAACCAGACAGTCAGGTGGATGGAAGTGACAAACAGGACTTTCACCCAGGAGACTGCTGTTTGTGTCCCGTGTAAAAGCAAAAGCAGCACACTTATTTCAACCAAACCAAGATCTTCTACTAAACCTAACCAAATAGTTTTTCTTTTTGCCTAAACCTAGTACATTCGAAAATGTGGTCTCGAAACGGCAAAAACAGAACGAGCTGTTAAAACACTATAGCGTTAATATACACAAATGCAGTGGTGGGCCGTCAGGGCCTGCAAGGCCTTCTCTGCTGGCCTAAACAGAATCACAAAGTTTTAAGTAGAGCTTTTATCCAATCAGATCTCACCTCTGTGTCTCTAGGTAAGAACAGAGGCAGAGGCCTGCAGACTCACAAGTGCATCCATGTGCAGTGTAAGTGAATGGGGACGATATTGTTGATTGTCATAGTCTTCAACCAATCAGATCTTTAGTTTGACATGTTGGGCGTATTCTTTGACGTGTCAGAGCCTGCTAGCTGGCCTACAAGTACGTGATTGGTCAGTGGGCTAGCGTGACATGTTGGGCGGTGACAATCCCAATATCTGCTGCCTCTGCTGAGCGGACATTTTCAGCCTCAAACGCATTAAAATGTGTTCAAGAAATACAACTGGGGAGGCTCGACTGTCTTCACTGGCGTCCATGAATCCAGAAGGACTTCTTACTGGAACTAAAACACACGGATGTACTGAACAACCGTGAGATTAAACTCTTTGTTAACAAAGAAAGGAGGATGAACAGCTAAATAGTGAACAGCAGCTCTGGTGAGTTAAATGCATTTGTTTTTATATCTGCAGCAGCTTTAAGATGCTTGTTTATATATTATTATTTGTACAACTTGTTTTTATGAAGATTGGATTTTTGTTTGGTTTAATATGTGATAGGAACCATTGTTACATCCAGTGTTGCTCTGGGGACATATTTAGCAGGTGCCAGTATTGCCAACTTAGCGAATTTCTCGCTAAATCTGGCGACTTTCCAAACCCTCATGGCGACTTTTTTTGCAAAAAGCTACTAGTGACAAATCTAGAGACTTGTTCTGGTGTTGTTGGAGACTTTTGTGACGTTAAAGGACGTACGTTCTACAGTTACTGTCGTGAACGAGCAGCGGGTGCTGCCCCTCCGCCGCCCCAAAGCTCACAGGCAGTAACTCGCGCTGCAGTCCCAGCTGCAGTCAGAGCAGAGAGGAGACGCACTCCCGGCGTATTCTCTGCAGATAGGTGTTGGCTTCATTTTTACACTAAATAAATAATGACCGTAGCAGTTTTTCAGCTGCAGGACAGCAGTGAAGGCCCAGGTATAACATGCACGGCCCGCCACTGCACAAATGTAATAAATATGAAATTTATCATTGGTTCAGAAATGTTGAGATTCAACATATCGGTGACTTTTATCCTACAATTTCTGATTCAACAGCGTTGGGACGTCAGTGTTGACAGGAGGAGAATCTCAATGCTGAAAGGCTTTAATGACACAGCGTCACGCAAATTTCCTTCCATTCGCGTCTTTGCATTGACTTTGCTTCACATTTGATGTCAACGCAGCCTAATGGTTTGTATGCGTTCACACCTGTTGTGTGACTGCATACAAAGTCTATGCACAGACACGATGAGACTGGAGTGACACGAATTGGCTATGACGCGGCGCGATTGATGCGAATTCGCGGCGCTAATGGCGCGATTGGCCAAATTCGCCAAATCGCCCCAAAGGCGTGAGTTGAAATTTTTCAACTTCGGCGAAATATTCGCGTTACGCCCCAGCGCGATAGCCTATCAGCGTTGAGATGCTCCTCCTGTCATCACTGACATCCTGCCGTTGTTGAATCAGGAAATAAATCCTGTAGCCGTCTGTGTTCACCCAGAGCTCTATGATACCTCATATCAACAGAGACCGGACCAAACTATGTGTATAAATGTGTGTTTAAACCATACGGTACAAACAATGAATAGACGCTGCCGTATTTACGTCTAGATGACGTTATTCTGAGTGTTGGTGGAGCTGCTACAATGTCAAGTTATCCGTTTTTTAACTGTTAAGTTAAGTTCTTAATGTCTGCATTTTCCCCACTTGAAAAGGATCGACGAGTCCACCTGAAGGGTCCCAACTGGATTCCACTCAAAAACCAAACGGCTTTTTCTTTTTCCACCTTTTATTTTGGTAGGTTCAGTTCAGTTCAGCTTAGTTCAGTTTAGCTCTTTTAGCACTTTTAGCTCTTCTCAATTCAGCTCACTTAGTTCTTTTAGCACACTCAGCACTGTTAGCCACTTAGCTCAGTTAGCCTCTTAGCACTGTTAGCTCTTTCAGCTTAGCACTTCTCAGGTAAAAAAAACTTTAAATAGAAAAGAAACAGAACCCATATTGAATATACAAATTAATTTACACAGGCAAAGCTTTCATGATAGCTTGATTAAATAAAGCACCAGTGTCAAATCCTATAATCTAAAAATGCCCTGATATTAATCAATACAGTTAATGCTATCTCATATGCGTTTACAATACCATCAGTGAACAATTTCACCTCTTAAACTATTACAATTTACCGCAACCAGATAGAAACCATTTCTGACAATCAATCATTAAACAACGGCATTACAAACCAAAGGGTTCTCGGTGTATGCATTTGTGAAGATCAGATTGCTACGTGATGCTAATGCTAATACTAGCAACATCAGCTCCAAAGTCTCAGTTGTTTGCACAGTGTCAGCTCCCTTACCGGCTGCCTCTCCAGACCTTTCAGACTCAGTCATGCAGATCTCCACACTATACGATTTCCGACGACACGGTGCTTGTCCAATTTTCGGACCGTATTTTCTGCAACACAGCGTGTTACTGCGTCTCTGGTTATATATACCTCCAGGCAGATTGGTTCCACCCTGCTTTCCCTCCGAACACTCAGACAGTCAGTATCAATTACTTTACTAACGGCTTCATTTATTATTTTATTCACCATTAGTTTAAATTCCTTTCAGTTATTTATATTTTTCTATTTACATAAAAGAAAACCCCTGTTTGACTTGACATACAATGTTAGCTTAGCCTAGCACCGATCCATCCGAGCTCCATTGAGAAGACAAGTACAAATCGGCATCATTACGTAGTTATTTCGGAGTCCCTTTTTGTCGGTTTATTGCCGTTAAATCACAGCCAAATCAGTTTATTTTGTGTTCATACAGCTGAAGTAAATAGCGACGTATGGCTTGCTGGACACGGTGAATCCTCTGGACAATATTATGAACCAGACATGATGGCGTTTAGTTTCCCGGGATATCTGTGACTTCCACAACACGTACTAAGCAGAAATAGAGGTTATTTTTTCCATGGTTAATGGCGGACAGTTGAGCAGCTTTCAGGGCGATAAGCCTGACTGACATGACGCGAATATGCGGCGCGATGAATTCACGCCGCGTTTGGTGTGAACACAGCATAAGGGTTTGGATTTAAAATGTTACTCTCAGGTCTTTGTCAGGACACCAACCTCCAAAACATTTGACTTTCTGCACTTTTCTGGACTCTCTGTACTGGATCTACGTTGTGAGGTGCAGATTTGTTTCATATGGACGTTATACCCAACACGGCGATGGCCGTAATCTAAAATGGCGACGGCGAAATCGTCGAACTCAAAGCTTCAAAACGAACGAGTGACGTCACCATGACTCGAGTGTGGTAAAACAATTAATATTGTAAAATCATTCAGATGTGGGATGAACTGGAAACACCAGACCTGATCACCATCATCAGCGTTGGACCCAACGGTGGCGGGACTGAAACCAGGAGGGTGTCCACATACTTTTGGCCGCCTCATCTCGTGTCACATGGGTCCTTTTCAGTCCACAAAGGTGCCTGGGGGGACATTTTTTTAAATAATTGTTCTCTTTAAATGAATCATGTGTGCGCTAAAATTACAAATCGTTCCCCCGAATTCCTCATTCGGGGCCTCTTTATTATTTTTTTGCCTTACTTTCAGATATTGAACCATTGAATTGCCTCATTCATTCCCTTCCAGTAATAATTCAATAATTCAGTTCAATAATTAATATTGTTATCAGCGTCTTTCCATTTGTCCCTGCCCCCCCTTGACACCTTCACTTTGGACCACTTGGATTAATTCACTTTAACTTTTTTTTAAAACTCTTGATTGGATGTTTCCAACAGAAAGGCTCTCTGGGACTCGTAGTTAACTTCTACCTTCTACCTTCTTTCTTTTGTTAAATCAATGAAGCAGAAACACAGTTTCTCTTTGTTTCATGATGAATGATGATTAGATTAATCCTGTGGAGGATTATAATAACTCTTGTTTTTTTTATAGAGAGATAATTAGCCTGGTTTTCCTGTCTGTGAGGTTTTTCTGCTCGCAGGTTTGACAGCGTCCCTCAGCTCCCGTTAGAGGGAACCACAGAAGAATAGGTGTCCAGCACATTTCAAATGAAATAAAAGATGGGAGACAAGGTCACATTTTGTTCCCTAAATGCATTAAAAATGCATAAAGTAAGAGATGAAGGCTATTCACTTCCCTCCTTTCTGTTTCTGCTTGTGTGTCTCATGTTTTTTTATTATTATTTTTTGTGACAAGCCGGGTGTTTTTTTTTTTAAATCATTTTTTAAAAGACGCTGTAATGAATCACTGCCTGTCTGTTATAGTTAGTTAGTTATACAGACACTTGATTCATCCTAAGGTATTAAATATGTATGTGTATATAAATATATATATATATAAATTAGTGCTGGGCAACGATTACAATTTTTAATCGCGATTAATCGCATGGATTTTTCGCGATTAATCTCATTGTTATGGCAAAGTTCAATAATGAATTCAAAAGTGTATTGTGCACTTTTATTTTGAAAGTGCTGCTCTATGAACTAAAGGTGAATAACATTGTGTGTAAACACTTGAAACACATCAGGTTGTTGTTAGCAGCAGTGTTCTCTTCACACAGCAGCAGTTCTATCTCTTCACTATCTGTGCTCAGTGTGTGACTGTGTGTGAAACGTTCCACTGCTGTGCAACAGGAACAACATGTTCCACACGTTCCATCTACATGTGTGTGTTGTGTCTTCATGACAGTCAGAGCATGTGATGCAGCTCTACTCTTCATCACTATGATGCTATAACTCACAGGCGATGAAGGTGACCCAGCTCTACTCTTCATAACTGTGATGCTGTAACTCAGAGGTGATGAAGGTGACCCAGCTCTACT
>NW_022280775.1:0-6156 GCF_004355925.1 Anarrhichthys ocellatus | reverse complement strand
CCAGCTCTACTCTTCATCACTATGATGCTGTAACTCAGAGGTGATGATTCATACTTTCTTGGCATCTTATTCTGAAAACCGGATGTTCGTCTGAAGAAAACTGATGTTGTCTCAAGTTAATCTTTCCGCTAACTTTCTTAGCTCATTCTTGAGGCTCATACGTCATTCATTGCGATCCTAAGAACGTTCCTCAGACCAGCACTAACCTGCAGTTTGTCTCCACTTCTCTGTAGCATCTGTTAGCTTGTGTTGCTTTAGTTTATCTCTACTTCTCCCACACGCTGCATCAACGTAGTCTGAAGACTTCCTCCACCGCTGCCAGTGAGCAACGCACTTTCAAAATAAAAAAAATTAAAAAATGCATTAAAGCGCTATAAAATAATTGTCGGCGTTAATAAATTAATGCGTTAACGCGATAATAACATGTTAACTTGCCCAGCACTAATATAAGTGTATTTAACCTGTACTTCATTTGTTTATTGATATTATTGTTTGTTTACGTTGTTTTTGGTTACTATGACTTCCTTTTAATCGACACAAGGGGTTTCACTTTATTTACCTATTCAATTGGACGCTGGGATAAAGAAGACAAGCTGGTATTTTTTTTATTAATTCCAGTACAGTTCGGTTGTTGCTTGAAAGTCAATTTGAATTTTATTTTATTTTTTATTTAATATCTACAGTCGCTGTTTTGGGGCATTTGGTTGGACCCCAGGATACTGACGGTAAAGTCGGCCTTTCGTGTGTTTTTGTGTTTTCTCCATAAAAGTTAGAAAAAAAAAATATATATATATGCAAATGTCCCTGCTGGGGGACTAATAAATCATTATTTTATCTTATGACTAACTTCTACATAAACTAGCCTGTATGACAATATTTGTGATTAGATTATTTAATAAATATCAGTCATATGTCCTATAATATGTCCATAAGTACTATATGTCAATGTACTCTGCAAAAATAATCTCCTTATTGAGTTATTCCCCCTAAGAGTCATAAGAGTCTTTATATCCATGAAGCCCAAACTTGTTCCAAGCATTTTTTAAATAAAGTTCATTCATTTTTTCTTCAAATCAGCCCTTTAAAACAATAAAGACATAAAATATATATTTTCTATTTGTGTCCTGATCAATTAAAAAGCAGAAATTAGTTTTATGCTTTTTTATCTTTTTTTAATGATTTATTTGGATTAGCTCCCTAAACAGATGAGACGGCCATATGCAAAAAAACAACAACACAAAACCCATAATCCATATGTGTTGTGTGCAATATATCACAGTCCAGTAAGCTGCTTTAGATCACAGCCTCCCTCCGCCACATGCTGCGTTGTGTTCTTGTAACACACGCTGCTGTTAAAGCGGCCAGAATGTCCACATTTTAACACTACACGACTCCATTTTTGTTACTTTTATCCTCCTTGCTGTCTCTTCTCCTCTCAGTGGCGGGAAAAAAAAGCGCTGCTCCTGAAGAAGCTCTCTGCCTCGCTCCCGTCCGCCTACACGTCACGTGCCGCTTCCCGCCTGTAGGTGGCGCTCAGAGCGCGAGAGACGACCGCTTCCCGCCTCTCACTAGGAGAGAGAGAAGAGAGAGGACACATTTATTACTGTATGTACGAGTGGAAATGAAGGATGCGGACTCTTGACAGTTGGTGTGTTGACCATTTTGAATCAGAGAGTAACGGGCGGGATACAGATTCAGTGTGTTTTAACCGCAGTTACACACATTTTTTACATTTTAATTTCAGCTTAATGGGAGACTCAGACCTGTGACTCCCGAGCTGCCGCATACAGTTTAACCGGTAAAAAAAACACAGCTCAATGAAAAAATGGCATCCGGGAGAAATCGCCATATCTGTTAAAATAAATGTCAGAAAATGTTGGGAAATCCACGTTAGAGTTAGTTATTGGGGTGGAAGCCCCGCCCCCTCCTGGTGTAGTGTATAGAGAGTGTATAGGGGGGAGGGGGGGAGAGGGAGAGAGACATAGAGAGAGAGGGAGGGAAGCGCGAGCGCAGTCTTTTGGAATCACTCCACTTTCTCATCACACACAGTGCAGCCGCGCGACCTGCTCCGTGCGTGCTGGAACCGGGAGGAGGCGGACAGACAGAGTTTTTGTAGCCGCAGAGCAGTGACCGCGCGTCGGGTCTGGAAACTTAAACCGGACGGTTAACTCTGCACGGACCTACCGGACCTTGTGTTTCTTTGCTTTTTAGTGGGGTTTTTAACCGTTTTTGGGTTTTTTTTTTCTCTCTCTCTCTCCCCTCCTGTTCCGGTGCTCCGCGTACACCACCACCACTACCGGAGGATGCTGTTGCTGCTGCCGGTACAAACTGCTCGGTGGTAACGGTTCCGACTGGATTGTTTGATTTGTTTTTCACGGTGTTTTTTTTTCTCCCGGCGTTGTGGATTGTTCATTTTAGCTATTTTCTTTTTTTTTCCTTCTTTTTTTCCCGTCGTCTCCGGCTCTCCATCTTAAGTACCGAGGAGGAGCGGAGTCTGTAGCCGAGGTTGGAGCGCTCAGAGCCGGGGAACCGCGCGGCTCTCACCAGGTCCAGGTAGGAACCCGGTCCTCACAGAATCTAGATCTTTTACATAAACATCTCTGATTCATTTACATTTTTTCATCTAAATCGATATAAATGGGCTGCAGACGCTTTTACCAACGACATAGATAGAATATATCACTTTATTTTCATTTTATTTTCATTAAAAACACACATAATGATGCAGGATGAACAGCTGCATGCACACACACCGAGCTGCAACACTTGTTGGTGCAAAATAAATCGATTGCATGTTCATATTCAGCGTGTAATGGGTGTTTCACCCACATTAAACTATAGTGGTATTGATCCGTATCGATCCATGTCGATCAGTCATTAAACACAGCTTCCTGTTGGTCATTTCTAGTTTTATAACCTCTCTGAAACTGCATAAAAATACTAAAGATGTGAGTGCAGTAATGGTGTAACAGTGCAGCTCCTATATAGTGCATATAGGAGCTGCTTCTGTTGGATCATGATGTCTCCATCGGAGGCGTTAAAAGACTTCTACACAAGAATATAAAAAGGACAGTAAATAATCTTCTTACTGCTAAATGTTTAGAGCTAAGCTGCCTTCAGGGACCCGCTGGGTCCGGCTTAAAGCAACAATACAACCAGTCACATTCACACGCTCACATATATATATATATATATATATATATTTATTTAAAAACCCTGCTTGGCACCTGTAGCACCGTGTTTAACACCAGTATTTGTGTGGTTGTAGTTCAAATAAAGGTGGAGGTGGAGTTTCAGTGTGATCTGTAAAAGGTCGACAGGTGACGGTGAATGTACACCACCACTAATAACACCATCACCCCCACCAATACCACCACCACCTAAACCACCACCACCAATAACATTAACACCAATAACACCATCACCGCCTAAACCACCACCACCAATAACACCACCACCATCGGCGTGCAAGCCAAGCATGCATCATCCCTGGGGAATCCAGTCCGTCCGGTTCCTCCAGTCCTCCAGAGAAAGAGGGAGGGAGGGCGTTCGACCTGCTCTACATGTTAGAGAGAGAGAGAGGGGGGAGTGGGGGGGGGAGAGAGAGAGGGAGAGTCGGGAGGAGTTGGGTATTTACATGCAAACTGCGTCTTCTTTTCTAGTGAGCTGTAGCAGTGTAACACCCATGTCTCTGTGGGTCATTTTTCTTGTAAAAAACGTCCTCTTGTAGAGGAGATGTTTCATGGGGGGGGGGGCTTGTTCCTCCACTTGACCTTTGACCCCGTCTCTTAGTCTTTACCCCCCCGATCATTTGTTGTGATATAAAGACACTGAAACCCGTTTCAGTCGGAGGTAAACCGGAGTGTACACACCTCCTATGTTGGTGCAGAAATGCAAATGAAAGTCTCTGACTTTAGCTTCTGTTTTCCTGCCACTGTACAATATATATATTCGGGCTTTATTCTGCAGCATATGAGGGGGAGAAACTCTCCTTTGAGGGGGGAGAAACTCTCCCTTGCTGTCAGCTGAGCTTCCACCGCCCTGAGGGGGTGAGGTCGGAGGTTTGAGACCCGGGATTCCCTCCCTGCCTCCTCTAATTTTAGAGGTCCAATTTTATTTTCTTTAAACCGGAATTTAACAAACGTTCAACGACCGTTCACTGCTCTGTGGGAGGGTGAGGGGGGTAAATGGGGGAGGATTATTCAGCGGGGGAGAGGAAGAGGATGAAATGACCAGAAAAAGAAAGAAACAGGAGGTCGAACAGAGTCTGTTCTGCGCATTTCTGCGTAAAAATTGGAGATCTGAGCGAGCCGTGTGGTTAATGCCCGTCATTAAAAAACGGGGGTTTGGTGTGTGAAATGGAAGCACATACACTATACACACACACATTCACGTCTCGGCTCCACGCTTTCTGATTACAGAGTTTTCACGGCAGGTTGTTTTTTAGATTTATTTCTTTATTTTTAGTTCAGGTGTGACGAGAACAAGGAAGTCAAAAACTCATTTGGTCGACCATACTGATCGTATGTTCAGTACGGTCAGTACGTTCAGGAGGGTCAGTACGTACGTTCAGTACGTTCAGTAGGGTCAGTACGTACGTTCAGTGCGGTCAGTACGTGCGTTCAGTACAGTAATACGGTCAGTACGTTCAGTAGGGTCAGTACGTACGTTCAGTAGGGTCAGTACGGTCAGTACGATCAGTACGTTCAGTACGTACGTTCAGTGCGGTCAATACGGTCAGTACGTACGTTCAGTACAGTAATACGGTCAGTACGTTCAGTAGGGTCAGTACGTTCAGTAGGGTCAGTACGTACGTTCAGTACGGTCAGTACGATCAGTACGTACGTTCAGTGCGGTCAATACGGTCAGTACGTACGTTCAGTACAGTAATACGGTCAGTACGTTCAGTAGGGTCAGTACGTACGTTCAGTACAGTCAGTACGATCAGTACAGGTGACCTTAAACACCAGTTTACACTCCGTCATTTCACCTTTTTGTCTCCCTTCAAATAAAGTAAAAGCAGTGAAAACCTTTTTATTTGTGTTTCTTTGGGTCTGAGGAGAATAATAAAGTCAAAAATTAGGAGTTAAAATCTGAAAAAATATACATTATTTTACTTTTTTCAGCCGTTACATCCGAAGTCCCTCACCTGAAGCCGCCGTCATCTTCCTGGTCGCTTTGATTAAAAACGCATAAAGGTAATAAATAAACCGTGAGAGGGAATCCTAGCCTTCATCGTGAGCTCAGACGGACTCATGCGTTCGTTTCCTGCAGTAAAGCGCTTCTAGAAGCACTTTGTATTACATTACTCACACTATTGGTTCATCTTATAGAAACGAGTCTGTTAAACATGTAGTAACGTGATTATTTAGTCGTCGGTTACGGTAGTAGAAGTAGGACTTGTTGTGTACTTTATAGAGTATTTCTGTAGTAGGATTGTACTCAGTTGTATCTGATACAACGACCGCAACAAGTCAGATTTTTAGTTTATTTGCAGATTTATGCAAATAATACGTTGTTGTTTTTTGATAGCTCGAATGTTAAAGATTAATTATTTACTTCAAACAATCAAAGATGCGTTTAACATTGATAACGCTGCTTCATTTACTGTCAAGTTAAAATAAACTTTATTGGCATGAATGTTTATGTGACATTATAACCAAAGCTAAGTTACATATTATTGAATAACTATATTTTATATGAGAAAACTAAATAGATAATAAGTCATCAAACATTGTTTCAGCTTTTAATGTACGTCAACAGTCAACATATTTATGTTTTAAAGGAGGATTCTTGTCTAAATATGAATATATTTTTGTGTAATTTAATTGTCTGTAGTTATTGTTACCTATTTCATTTCCACTAATGTTGACTGTTTCAAACGTACTTTTTAAAATGCTTTTGACGATTGTTCTTCAACTGTAAAAAGGTTCAAATGAAGAGTTAAGTCTGAATAAATGTACATTATTTATGTGTTAAACAGGTTTTTACTAAACACCTCGCAGGTGGAGATGCGTTCAGGTGTTTGTAGTTCGTACTCATGAAATCTGACATGTGGAGTAAATATGTTGCTGTGGATTAAACATCCTCATCTTTACTTCAGCCGGCTGTTCATCCCCCATAATCCCCTTCTGCTGCTGCTGTGGGGGGGGGGGG
>NW_022280774.1:0-18384 GCF_004355925.1 Anarrhichthys ocellatus | reverse complement strand
TATTTAATTGTCCAAGTAAGGATGACTTGTTTATTGAACTGCAATAAACAATTAAATTTTAATTAATTGATCATAATTGAAGTGAACTGAAGTGAATTAAAACTGCAAATTGAAAAAAAAAAATCTCTGCAAAAAGGCTTACGGTTTTCCCCAAAGATCTCATAACATAGAAGCACTTTGGCCAACCAGAAGGAAACGTAAAGGGCCTTTTGTCTACACTTTGGTGGTCAATGTACTGACAAATGCATGTAGAAAGAGGAAAGATTTTTCAAAACCCTCTCAATGAAATTTGACTGAAAAAAGCAAAAACAAATGAGTTTTAAGACAGAAGTGAACCCAACATTTACTATCCCCATGGAAATTAAACACAATCCATAGTGCCTTAACAGTAATTGTTTTCAAATAGATTTATAAGGCAGGCAGGGCACAAGATTATATTGTCACTATCAGTAGTTGGCGGTATGTGCTGTTTGTTCAAAATATGCGTTGTTGGGTCACTGAAATCTGTCCACACAACCTTCTTTGACCCATCTTATTTCTTTTTCTTTTTTATGATAAGCACATTACACAAGAACTGTTGTGTTGCTCATGAACTTTAGTAAAGATTCATGGATAAATAGTAAAGGGATACATCGTTCTCGTTGGTAAATTACACAATTTTACTTATTTCATGCCTAAAAAACCATCATAGCAAGAGGGGCAAATTTGTCAATACAGAGATTTCTGTACATTGGGCCCTTTGTTTGATATTGATAAACAAATATATCACAATTCCAACGGTTTACAGTATTCTCATTTCCTACAATCAAAGGCTTTTCACATCGTGCTTAGACCTAGCTTAATACTCCCAGTAGTTCAAGAGTTCAAGTTAGCCCTGGACTGCCAGTCTTGTCAACATTGTCATAAAATGATCCCAACATTGAGCTCAGTTTACTGAGCCTCACTGAAACGCTGGATTTTCCTTAATTGTAAGGAACATTGGGTTAGAGTCACTAGTTTGTCTCAAGGTTAGAAGACGAGCTTGGAAAGATTCGTTTTCCAATTAAATCTTTTGACAAGAGTCATGTGTTTTAGACATTCTGAAGACAATACCTTCATCTTGGATTCCAGTCTGACATTTTAACACTGGACTTACATATACTGTATGTATTTTCAATAGGGTTTAGATTACCCTAAGGCTAGGTATACACATGTGAAAAACCTTGAATATACCTACCAGCTGAAACCCCATACTAATGACTCATGACATTAGGATAAAAATGTGTCCTTTCCTCCAGGTTAATTAGTTCATATGCATGTAGCAATTGAACTAACTGACACATTTTTATCCTTAATCTTTCATATATCTGTTAAAAAACTGATTAATAGGAAAAGGGAAGGATGACATGAATAAAT
This sequence comes from Anarrhichthys ocellatus, assembly GCF_004355925.1. Lineage (NCBI taxonomy): Eukaryota > Metazoa > Chordata > Actinopteri > Perciformes > Anarhichadidae > Anarrhichthys > Anarrhichthys ocellatus. Next base: position 16,989 of record NW_022280774.1, on the reverse strand, counting down.
AAAAATAAATACAATCAAATAATGTAAAATATATACATTGTGATGAAACATAAAATAAACATACATTGTTGGACCAAATAAGGTAGAGATCAAACAAACACAATAAACAGGTGTCCTGTTGTTTTGACAGACAGCCATTCTGTCCATGTGTCAGTAGTGTATGTTGCTGTTTGTTGAATCTGTCTGTTCTTAACACAAACCAAACTGACCAAACCAATGGAGCTCAGTGTCAGTGTGATAATATGAAGAGCTGAAACATTATGACCTTTGACCTGTCCAGTGGCTGTAGAAGCACTTTCTTTTGTTGTGGTCAAAGATAGATATTGTACTAAGGAAGTAACACAAATTGTTACCTTTACAGCTTGTTTAGGGAGGAGCTTGATGCTGGACAAAGGAGGAAGTGTCACTGACAGTGATGACTGACTGATGATGGATCTGCAGCAGTTTGGTTCCCTGCAGCAATACACCTGATCACTTGCTTAAGGATCAACTGTAGTTAGTATCTACTGAACTAAACTCTGCACAGCAATGGATGCACAGATGATGATGTTGAGGAAGGAGGACGGAGCTGGTCCTGACAAGAGAGAACAAAATTGTATTGTAATAAACTGAAGACTGAAACAAAACATGTTAAAAAGTTACATAATTCACAATAATCAAATACCTTGAATTCTGCTGCAGGGCAGGACAACATGTATGTCCAGTGCCATTTCACACAGAGAAGTTTAGGAAGGCTGCATGATGTTCAGCTTCTTCTATATGTTTAGCTCTCTGTGCAGTCCTGAGTGTCTTCACTGTGAAGTGGAGGGATCACAGAGGAGGAAGATCTAAAGGAAGAAGTTGATATAAATTACAATGTTATACTGGCTGTAACATCAGTGTCATTTAAACTGTTGCATTAATACAAAGGGAATAAATGAATGAACACACAATTAAAGCAAAACACTGTAAATCAAATGTGAAATAAGAAAACTATACCTTATGCTCTGTTGTGAAGAAACCTCGACACTGGCAGGGAGAACACGTCTCTGTGGTCCAGCAGTGTGGTCCAGCAGTGTTGACGAACAGTTGAGATGGTGCTGCAGCATCTGGTCTTTGGTGGCATGATGTCTTGGTTGTTTTGAGCTGATCCAGTATCTCACAGATGGTGAGGCAAAGGCAGGCAGGTGTTTTCTCATCCTCTGCCTTCAAGACTGACTGGGACAAGCAGGAAGTAAAATGTGTATCTATGTAATCCAACAGTGATAAGTCCTCCATTGATTGACAGTTCAGTTAGTGCTGCAGTCTCTGGCCTGTTGCAGCATGTCTTGATTGCTGTGAGCTGATCCTCACAGTGCTGAAAGAGGTGAGGCCAAGGCTGGCAGGTGTCCTTACAGAGGACACAGGAGAACTGTGTCTTCTGTCCATCAGAAAGGAAACTTAGCATTAACGAGGACACATGAGAACTGTGTCTCCGGTCCAGGGGAAAGAAAACTTAAATGAGTAACAGTCTCTAGCAAGGCCACCCGCCCTGCTAGAGTGTGAAAGTGATTGGGATGGAAATGTGGGGTTTCAGCTGGTAGGTATCAGTACACCAGAAAGTATGTGTTACATCTAGAACACATACTTTCTGATGTATGTCTGCTATGCTAAATGTTAGCAGCTGTGTACAATGCTGTATACAGCTGCTGAAAGAGTTTTGGCCTGTGCATTTATCAACCCTAACCCAAACCCACCCTGATAAATGCACAGGCCAAAATGTGTTGGAAATATAGCTCAAAGCAATATGGTTACCTGGAAAGAATATTACCTATAATATTGTCCAATACTGTGAAAAGATGATTACCAAACAAAATTCCATTCAACTTACTAAATAAAGTCCAACATGTCTTGTGACCGCATAATTAGGTTTCCGTGAACATTACTCTTGATAAATTAAATCTCTGCAAGTCTGTTATATTCTATACATCATTCTCACTAAACATAGTCATCACAATATACTCTTTTTGAATTCATCATTGTATCTTTCAATCATTTTGTAATCAGAATGTCATTAATACATATATCACTAACTTTTGTTCATCTCGATTAGTCTATACTTCATTGAGTTATGTTTTATCAACACACTGTTATGCTGTATTATTTATACACTACATTATAATAAGCTATTTTCTTAATCTCTGCACTGAAAATATTAGTTTAAGTTTAGCTACAGGTACTTTGCATTTTTCTTGATCTTTAAAACTCAGCTGATACCTTTATGGACTGTTAGAGGACATGACATAGTAGACAGGGCTGTGATAACTGTAATAGGTTTTCATCACACCAGAGTGGAGACAATGTTGTGGTTGACGGATGAAAATGAGGTCCAGCAGTGTGTTCTTCTCTGTGGTTGCAGTAGTGATGACTTGTGCATATCCCCTGGACTGAAAGAGCTCAAGTATTGGCTTACTTGTGTTGGATAAGAGATTCTCGTTGAAATCCCCACAGACAATGACGGGCTGACAGTCCATGATCTCCAATGAGTCCAGAAGGCTTCCCAGGTTTGACAGGAATGATCTCACACTGTAGTCTGGTGGTCTGTATACAGCTGCAATCAGTGCACTCACTGGGGCTTCAACCTTCAGAGCCACAAACTCAAGATCAGTTACATTATGTATGTACTGTTTTTCACACACTTGAATGTGGCTTTTCACATAAACAGCAACTCCACCACCATGTCTGTTGGCCATTTCTGGAACATTTGTGTAGGACAGGTGTCTGTTGCATTTGAACATATTGTAGCCCTCTATATGGAGACTGTCTGCAACAAATGAGCCTTGAAGGTGAGTTTCTGTGAGACACAAAACATCTGCAAGACACAGTTCATGATGGCTCCTGATGTCATTGACATGAGATGGCAAACCTTCTGTGTTATGGTGAACAATGGTCAGAGTGTCATGTCTGCTCGATGTCTGTTGGATTTGAAGAAGAGGCATCATGTCGTCCAATCTGACTTGTATCATGGTCTGTAGGGCTCCAGTGATTGCTGGGTTGGCATATATCTTACTCTCATCCAGATCCAGCATGTGCAGTCCACTGAGAGAGGTCACTCTACTGACAGCTACATAAGCCATGCCAGGTTCAAAAATGTGTTTTAGTGAGACTACAGCTGATGTCCTTGTCATACCTTGAACCTTATGTATTGTACAAGCAAAGGCAAGTCGAACCGGAAACTGTCTGCGTACCACTCCTTTCTGTTTCAGATTGTCCTCTGCTCTCTCTACGTACACTAGATCATCAGGTCTGCCTGGTGCTCTATTACGGTAATTCATTCCAGCGGTTTCATCATCCATCTTGAGCCCAAGCATAGTGACATGTGCAACACCACTTTGTTCTGAGGTTATTACCCTGACTAGTGTAGCAAACGATCCATTCACCAATCCTTGAGACACGTCTATGTTTCTGGTGAGCATGACTCGAGCACCTTCAGCTACATTCAGTGTATCTGGTAACTCATTTCTGTTTCCTTTGTATGGTTTGGTTTGTCGGGCCATTCTTCCAGTTCGTGGGTCCTTTTTGTAGTCATCTGCATCGATCTTGGTGATATGAGAATGGAGCAGAGCTAATGTTACTGAGTTGTGTGAATCAACCTGTTTATTAGTTGCAAAGATGTGCAGGACATCAGTTGGACAAAGTGCTGGTTCAGTGATGGTCTGTGACAACAAAGCTCTGTCTGCTTCAGACAACTTATCTGACTTTCCTTTCACACGGATCCGGTTCAACATCTCTGCAAATTTAACATCATCCTTCTGACGCATTATCTCAATTAGAGTGATCATCTGAAAGTTTTCCTGCCATAGGTCGATCTTACATGGCTCATACATACAGAGGGTCTTGGACTGTCGCACTGGTGGTAGCTGATAAAAGTCTCCTACAGCTATTACTGACATTCCTCCAAAGGGTCTGTGACTGCCTTTGATCTGTTTCAGTCTCGCATCCACATAAGCAAACAGGGACTTTGACACCATGGACACTTCATCAATGATGAGGATTTCAGCATTTAAAAGTTCTGATCGGACTTCATCCAGTTTGTTGCCAAGTCCTTGAAATGGAGGTTTCAGACTTCGTGGTAGCTTGAGCAGAGAGTGCAGTGTTGTACCTGATATATTAAATGCTGCAGTTCCAGTGAAAGCAGTCAACAGGACAGTGGGGTTTGATATGTCAGCCTCCTCAGAATGTCTCGGAAGTTTGCACAGTATCTTAGATGCCTCAGAGTAGATACATTTAATGAGATGTGACTTTCCTGTTCCGGCACCACCATTGATGTAATAGAAAAACTGCTCAGAATTTAAGCCACAGATACGCTTTATGCACCAGTCTCTAACTGCGTAGAATACACATGCTTGTTTCTGGTTCAGGTTCTGATACATCTGTCGTAACAGTGTGGGGTCTAAGACAGGGGGCTCTCTGACGGCTCTGACTTCTGTTACAGCATTATCCTGATTACTGTATTCTGGGACATTCTCTTGTATATTTCCATGATGTGGCTCTCGTGCCTCCAGTTCTTCTATACATTCCAACCTGACCACTTCAGATTCTGGCGCCAGATTACACCATTCATCAATCACTCCTCTGTTCTGTTCAAATTCTTCGACTGCATTCTCAATCTCCTCAGTGTTTTTCTCATATTTGTCTCTGTTTCGTTTCACAATGTGTTTGACATACTCAGTTTGGTCAGAACCTCGTAGTTGAACAAGACAACTGTTGTAGAAGGACTCGTACGTGGGGAAATATGGTCTTTTCAGTTCCTGATCTGATCGTTGAGGAAGGTACAGTTTCACTAATGTGCCAAAGAACTTCTCAGGATATTTTTCCTGTGAGCGGCGGTAAAATCTGATGATAGCAGGTTTATCATGTTTCCTCTTTTGCACAAATCCCATCTCATTGAGGAGAGGCAACACATCTTTACCTTTTTTCTGCTGTCCATAGACAATTCTGCAAGTAGCTGCGAAATCAGCCAAACACATCTCCTCAAAATCTGGTGTTTCAGGTCTGGCTTTGTATTTGTCATTCAAAGATGTTATCCACACATTTTCACTTTCTGATGTTGTGTTCTCTAGGTAAGACATGGGGCGACTCATTTTCAGTGCGTTGTCATCCGTCGGTATGAATATAACACCACGTGAACACTTCTTCATGTTAATGCCACAGGCACGAGTCACACACTCCTGAGCACTGACCTCTCTCTTTTTAGAGTAAGCTTGCATGAGTTCCCTCATTTCATCACATTCATTGACGTTGTCTCTGGTGGAGTTCTCAATGACTGTTTTAAGGTACTCAGAAAGTCCAGATTCCTTTTTGGTTATGTAGCTGGTGAGATACATGATGCATGAATATGCATTGAGAATATAACTTACATCAATATTGTCATCCCAGGCTTCAAGTAGATGTGGATTATATCCATTTACCCAGTAGTCTTTTGGCTCACATTTCAGTATCACCGCACTGGATTTGTTGATCATATTGAGGCATCGTTCATACTCATGGAGTGTTAAGTCACATTGAGCTAGGAGCTGCTGCAAACTGAGTGAGGCAGTTTCAGGTTCATTCAGCAACAAGTTCAGTGGTTGGAGCTTTGACTTTGCCATTTGCACTTGCAGTGGATCAACGTTCTCACCAGTTCTTGTTATGATTGTGTTTCTGGCAGGTGGTTTAGGAAATCCAAATCTGCAACCCGAGCTGGGACTTCTGAAACATGTCCTTGAGTGGTTTTTGCTGTGTATTTGCACTTCTGTGACCTTCTTGTACAATTCTGGTTGTGAATGTGGGTCAGGCAGCTGAGCTGTGATGTATTTGGACACAAAATCCGACACAATCTGATCATCATCCTTCTCAAACACAGGTGCACCCTCTACCCATATGAGACAGTGAATGTGTGGGCTTCCTCTGTGGTGAAACTCAACTCGGTAAAAATGGTCAACAACTTTGCCGAGAGGCTGTGCAGGAGATAAGAGCAAATCTCTAAATAACGCCTCAACACGCTTATTAAACATGCACATTGTTGTCACTGGATTGCTTCTCAGTATGTCACACTTTGCTGACCAGTCGAGCCCTTCAACATTTACTTCTTCACCTTGCTGTCTTTTTATTGCCTCAATCATTTCAGGCCAACGCATCTCAGCTGCAGAAAACGTACAAAAGAATGTGGGGGTTCCCAACTGTCTGATCATGGCAAAAAGATCTCTTGTAGTTTTCTCCCAATAAGCTGGTGTTCCTCTCAGCGGCTGCATGAATCTGACTGCATCTTTATTTCTCACCAGTCTCTCAACCTCTCGTTTATTTTGCAGCATACCAGAAGTTATTCTTCGTCCATCTCTAGTCAGAGGCTTTCCTTTCCTCAACTGTATTGTCATGCTGGAGGTAGCCAAATGTATTTCAGTTACAAACTGTGCGAAGAACAAATAATTTGTGTCTCTGGCAAAACGATCATCAGTACAGAAAAGCCTTGCTTTGAAATAACTGCTGGGTGTTACTTTAATACGTCTCATCTCATCCAGTGTGTTTTGACCTGTAGGGAATTTTACCGGGAAAGCCATCGCCTCCAGTTTAGGTGTTCTGAAAAAGCCAACAGGACTGTTTCTTTCTGCAGGGGCAACAGAGTAGATTCCTTCACTGAAACATAAAATCTCCTGTGAAACATCACATGGCTGAAGACATGATTCTAGAGCAAAACCACCGTTAGGTATGTCACCTTCCTGTTCTGCATCATCTCTCTGCTCCTCTGGTTGTTCACCATCACAAGACAACATGTCAATATCCTGCTCACCTTCAGCCTCAGTTTCTGGCTCACACAGTGTACTTTGCTCACACATGTCAATGTCCATTAAATCAGCTTCATCATAATCATTCTCATCCATTGTTGCATCATCATCATCATCAGGAAGTGTTGGGTCACATAGCTCAGGCTCATCTCTGATAGTTATGTCCTGGTATTGTGGATGAATGTGTTTGAGTTTATGCGGCGCCTGCACTAGTTTAGACCAGGTGACAGTCTGGAACAGCTGATGACCTTTGTAACACAATCGTCTCTTCAGTTTCACTCTCATGACCTGGGACTCACTTCTCAGTCTGGGTAACGCTTCCACTGTTTCCTGCACCTCAGACGGGACACAAACCACGTTACCATGTATCGCTCTCTGTCTACCTTTGGGAAGAGGAATAATTTTGGCAAACGCTATGCACTTAGCTATGAGATGTCGCTCCAATATGTTGAGATCACACAGTTCAGGTGGAATGTCAGCAAGCTCCAATTTGTTAGCTACAGCGAGTGTTGGCATGGCTCCATCTTTAAGATGATTATGACAGGTGTGACAAATCCACTCTTCCTTTCTCTCATCAGGCACTTTGCACTGTTGTTCATCTCTGCACTCATCATCACAAACATGGACGTACTTTCCTGTGAGGCATGCTGCAACCATGACTGGATTTTTGACATAGTTTAACCTTTTACAGGATCTCACTTGGTTTGGAAATGATGCTTTGTGACAGATGGTGCACACATAAGTAGGACCAGCCTTTATTTGTGACCTGAAAACAGATATGGCCTCTTTGATCAAACTGTTGTCACTTTATTCTGTTTGTCTATTTTTCCATCTGTATTTCCTTTTTATTTTCATGGCACATCTCATGTTATTCATACTCTTATATGTAGGGTTGTTTTTATATCTGTCTTGCATTATTTTTTTCATTAGTTGTCTGTGTCTTACCCTGAATGCTTGGTCATGAGCATAACGCTGAGTGATTTGAGATCTCTTCTTCTGTCTAAACTCTATGCTTTCTTTATATCGAGCAGTGAAGCACTGTTTTTTTTCAGTCTAAAATCAGTATCGTCTCGGTACCGGGCCATAAATTGTTGTTTAAGCTTCTGTCTCAAATCAGGATTGTCCTTGTAACGAGAGAGCATGTACTGTTTATGTTTCTGTCTGAAATCAGCACTGTCCTTGTAACGAGAGACCATATACTGTTTTTGTTTCCGTTTAAAATCAAGATTGTTTATGTATCCAGAGACCATGTACTGTTTTTGTTTCCGTCTAAAATCAAGATTGTCTTTGTATCCAGAGACCATGTACTGTTTTTGTTTCCGTCTAAAATCAGCATTTTCTCTGTATTGAGAGGAAATGTACTCTTTCCGTTTTTGCTGTAAGTCAACATTGGCTCTTGTATTATTTCTTTTCTTTTGTCTAAATTCAGGATTGTTTTGATATTTCCTGCTTGCGTGGGATTTTTTATTTGCTTTATATGCTTTATTTGAAGCATACTTTTCCCTTTCTTTCCTTTTCTGATTATCTTTTCTTTGTGGAGTTTTTTCTGAGACCAATAGTCTTCTCTTCATTTTACTCCTTTGGTGTTTACTAAACTTTGACAATCTACAGATGGTTTCCTGCAAAACAGTATCAGAGAGATCACTAGCAACAGTATTTATTTTTGAAGAAGAAATATTTGATTCATTGAGAAAAGCATCATGTGATGGAACGAAACTGATTTCACTTGACGGTTCTGGTTCAGTTTGGGTATCAGGGAAGATGACCTCTTGTTGTCTCACAGATGATGTAAAAGTGACGTCACTGGACACTCCTGTCATTATGTTATCAGACGGATCACTGAGAACAGGGTTTATCACTTCAGCAGTCAATTTTGATTCACTGTGAGGAGCGTCATGTGATTGGAATGATGTGAAGAGGACCTCTGGTTGTTTCACAGCTGTGGTGTGAGGAGACATTTCAGGTAAAATGTTCTCAGGACGATCAGTGGCTGTGTTTGTCTTTAGAGTCGGTGAGTTTGATTCATCAACAGCTTCATCCAACAGAGTAGGTTCATCCTTAGGGACAGCTGTAGGTCTGCAGTCTGTGTTTGGGATAGCATCATTCAGGATGACTGTGTTCACATTGTAAAACTCCACAGGCTTTAACTCATAGTTACAGGAGGACTGTGTGCCCATCATTCTGTGGGTCTTCTTGAGCCTGTCAATCATATCACTGAGACGTGTGAATGTCACCATGACAGCAGTACCAGGAGTACGTGAACGGGATGGTAGGGGCAAACCTCTGGCTGTTCTGGAGTGTGGGTCAAAGAAACCATATCTGCCTGACCTGGTTCTGAATACTGCAATACATAACAGTCTCATCAACAGCAATGCGTACTTCACATCTGATAACAAGCAGCTCAGTCCTGACTCTAGGTCCAGAAAGCTATCAACAGTACCAGGTAAAGGTTCTCCTAATGTGCCGTACCTTGAAAGTTGTGTCATGTCCACATAATGTGTCAACCTGCGTGCAGGAACTTCATCAGGGAGCTCATCGGTAGTCAGATAGATGTGATTAGTGACCCTTTTCCTGGTCTCTCTATACATCGTGTTACCTTTATCCAACACAAGGTTGAGGTCTGCTTTGGTGATGTTTTCATTCTCATGAAGGAATGCAAGAAAGGTTAGTGAGTTACAGGTACACTGCTGATTTCTGGATCTGCCATATTTAACAGAAGCCTGGCTGCGGGATGCACGGACATGTTGTTCATCTCCCAGGTTTACAAAGTCTGCATGAGAAGGTCCTGCTGCAAATGCCTGTGGTACACATGACGCATGACTTTGACCTCTGTGGTTTACCTGCTTCACATTAGAAGGCCCTGCCTCACATGACTCATCACTGTGTTGTCCTCTCTTTACAACATCTGCATATGATACCTGTGGTACATGTGACGCATCACTTTGACCTCTGTGGTTTACCTGCTTCACATTAGGTCCTGCCTCACATGCAGCGTCACTGTGTTGTCCTCTCTTTACGTCTGCATATGATACCTGTGGTACACATGATGCATCAGGCTGACCTCCTTGTTTCACACTTCCAGCATGAGACGCTGCAGACATCTTTACTTCTCCACTGCTCTGAGGACCACCACATTCTGCTTCTTCAGTCGTTGTTGCACAGTCATTGAACCTCTGCCAGCGCAGCCTGAGCTTGTGACCTCTTACCCTTCCTTGGCATTGTTTACTTTTATTGTACAAAACCAAGATATTAAACCCAATATTATTGGTAAAAGGATCTGAAGATGGATGAAACCTGTGTCTGCTTTTAGTAATCAAAAGCACATAGCAATGATAAATTAACTCACAGAAGAGTTCGGGGTTAAATCCTTCAAAACTATTCAATTTATAATTATACACCAAAAGAAGAGACTTCACAGTATCCAAGCAAATGTTAATCCAGAAAATCCTAACCAAGTCTGTATAAATAAATGAGGTCAAATTTAACAATATAAAGAGATCAAGATGAATGCTCCAATTTTACTTTACTGACACACTATGGTATTTGTATATTTTAGTGTTTGTGACACAAATTGTTTGAATGTCAAATTCAGTGACAGTAATCTCAAGTATATTCCTTACAGTCTTAATGTATTAAGGCTAATATAGTTAGGTTTATATCTAAAAAACCAAATCAAAGAATCCAGTTGTTTGACTTACTACAGTAAATGAAAGTTAAATAACAAAGCACTTCTACACACTGATTTAAATCGTGTGATCAAGTCTTTACTTGGTCTGTATACGTGAATAAGGGACTGTGTACTAAAGGAACAGATTGTATTGAATGTTAAATACTTCTCAAAGAAACCTTGACAAATCTGTGGAAATATATATTCAATGTAAAAACTGAAGATTAACACTGACACACAGCTGACGTTAAATTATGCTACTTCCAAAACTGTTGATGATTGAAGCCACCTAAATCTCAAATATTGTTGTAGTAATCCAATACACTTGAAACTGGTTAATTTAAACTGTTAAGACTTCAGTCTGATTTCAAAATGCCTCAATTTATAGCTACTTACTAAGGTAACAGTATTAATAGTGTAAGAACCATAATGTATTAACAATTTAAGGCTGACACACTACCAAGAATAAATTCTGTTAATTTCAAAGCTTTATGTAAATATTGAAATTTAACACAGAATACACAATTTAAATAATTTCCATGAACACACAACCAGTAGTCCAATATCAGCTATGATCTGTTGTGATCCTAAACTGTTTGCACTCACCAGCAGAGAATAAGTTAATACTACTACACTATACTATGGTTTATATTCAGAATCAGGAAGAGTTGTCGTGGCAGTGAGATGACAGATGAATGCTTCTGAAGAACGTTGGGTCTGCAGACAGGAAACAGCCGCTCCAAATAAATGCAGTTCCTCCTGATAGATGTCCGGATTTTGTTTCAGTAGGAACAGGTTAAACAACAACAAAACATTTAGAATGAAACAATGGATGTTTATATGAATTTTTTGTTATCAAATAATAATGAATACAATGTATGTAGTGGTATTACTTGTACTCGTACATAGACTAGTCAAGTGAACAGTTTGAAATGTGATATATCTGTTACCAAAACAAACCTCTGGGTACAAACCAACAGAACTCCTCAGCAACAAAGATCAGGAACAACTAGACTTATTCTCTAATGTGGATTTTCACTTATTGTTTATGTATATTAACCAGAATGCAGTTTCTTTAATTATGTTAACTTAATCATGCACTTTTACAAGAAATGATATACTTCGAAATTTACCAGATTTAATTATAAATTATAATTTCTTTGTCCAAATGTTTGTGATAGAAGTGTAACTTCTTGAATTACCAGAAAATTATGTGTATGTCTTTTTCAGTTATATGTTCAAACCAATTTTGTTGAAAAAAATCTCAAATAGTATATTTCAAATGTGTTGTTCAATGTGTACAAAGAGTAATAGTATTCTATAGATGTATATGATGTAGATAGAAGATTGACAGAGGTGAGCGTGAGAAGAGAATCTCTCAGATTATTTAAAAAGATAGATTAGGTACCAGTAACCCGAGGATTGTGAGTGGATCAGACGATCAGTGGAGAGACAGAGAGTGGGCGAGATGAGAGACTCTCAGGTTTTCATATAACAGACAGGTTCTTGTTAACCATGGATAACCAAGCAATTTGGTTCAGTACGAGGATTTCAGAATTCAGTTTTCATCAAGCTTTGTTCAGTAGATTTGTTCAATTCAGGAGGTTTTGAAAGTGCTTTAACAGATAGAGTGGGATAGAAGAGGGATACAAAGAAGGAGTTCAAAATCAGACAGAGCGGTAGATTGACAGGAAAGATAGAGGGACCAATGCTTAGACAGAGTTGATACAAGTTATAGGAAAGATAGAGGAACCAATGCTTAGACAGAGTTGATACAAGTTATAGGAAAGATAGAGGAACCAATGCTTAGACAGAGTTGATACAAGTTATAGGAAAGACAGAGAGCCAATATGATAGAGGAGAGGGGAGACAGCTGGACACCTGTAAGACACAATAAAGACACACATTAGACAGCAGTCTGAATAACAAACTAAGTAACTTCTACTCTCAGCTAACAGATCAGTGAAGTGTCTGCTCACATGAACAGAATGTAAACCAGTATACCCCAGGTAATACTGCAAATATTTATATGAAAAACTTTCCCATCAATTAAGTAGGGCTGGTTTAGACGTGTCATGGCCACACTGCCTGTGTCTCTCACACGAGTAGTTTCCACACAGTGTTGTTGCTGCTGCCAGCGCTTCTTTCTACATGGTTTGCCTATCATAATTGCCATACTGTTTCATTTCATTTTAAATGGAATTTTTATTTATTTTCAACAGAAAAGGGTGAAGAAGCCTGTGTGCTTTCATAAATAATATTAATAATCCACAATTAAAATGAAGGCGTGCAAGTCATTGCATTTTCCCACACTGTCCTGTAAATATTTATATTTATATAATAAAAGCCTTGTGTTAACAAATGATGGGATTCTAGAAAGATGCTAGCAGGCTTTTATTTTTATATTAAGTGTCTATTTTAACTGTGAAACTCATGGCACACTTAACACAATAGGCGAGACCTCGAATCTCTAAGAGACGCAGCTGAGACGCTGGCGAGCCACGCTGCTAACGTAAGCGCCAAAATAAAAACAAAGAGGTTCAGTGTTTCATTACAACATCACTACATGTTTTAAGAAACTGCATTCAGTTCTCATTCGTATGTGTGAACTTACTGTCAAATCACCACGGAGTCGCCAACACTGATAGTCTAGTTAGAGACAGGAAGGAGGAGACCAGAAGGAATGAGGAGAGAGAAATAAATCATGTTTCCATTCCTTTCAGAAAACCAGTGTATCACATCTCATTTTACTGTAGAACAAACTGTTGCTAATGTTGGATAATTTATTGTTGAGGATGTAATGTAGGAATGTATTCCTGTCGAGACAGATTATTATGATGCTACGGTATTCTAAACTGTAAACCAATGTAATATCAGTTTAGTTATAGCAAAACCATTATTAATGTGTGAACTTACACTTCAAAGTCGGAGAGGAGTCACCAGCAGTAATGGCCTGGAGTTTAAGACAGAAAGGAGGAGTCCGGGAGGAGGGTGAAGGTTAAAGAGAGGGAGGAAAAAAAAAGAAGACATTTTCAGTTCACTTCAGAAAACCAACCTCATAGCTTTATTGAATTATACGTACTTTCAGGTGGACAATTTATTTCCTTATTTATTATCAATGTCTCATTCAAAAGTCATATTTTTCTAGGAAGTTCAAATGTATTTTGCAGTGTGACTGTGAGTTGTGTGGTAATACTGACAGTTGTCAACAAGACAAAATTGTATCCCTGTTATTGCCTGTCAAGGACTTTAAGATAATTGTCTTTATAGCATGGTACACAAAATTAGAGCAGCCACAATAAATTGAGTAATAGCCAAGTATGACATTAAAGAAAAATGTTAAAATTCTCTGATTCCAGCTTCTCAAATGTAATAATTTATGATTGCTTTACTCCACTATGACAGGAAACTGAATATCTCTTAGTTTAAGACATTTGAGGACATTATCCTGGGAGTCTTTGGGATGATCAACATTTTCCCCGATTTTCTAACATTATAAAGACCAACTATTCAATTAATAGAGAAAACAAACAACAAATCAATCAACTATTGAAAAAAATGATATGTTGCGGCCCTACACAAAATAGAGTGTATAATGTCAATGTTTTTTTTTAACAAAATGAAAAGAACAGATGCTAAACAGTTATTCACATTGAAGTTATGTGGTCTGTTGTCAATTTCAGTTACAGTATTTGTTTTACTTACAAACCAAAGCGCAGATATGGATTGATGTTCTGTTGTCTAAGAGAGGAAACAATATGACAAACTGACAGTAAGTGGAGTAGGTTCAAACTTGCAGCCGACTAAACAAAACAACAAAAATTACATGCATTACAGAAGTAGATTACTGCTGTTAATTACTACCAGCATAATATGAGAAATCAAGATTTAATTCAACCTCAGTCATAAATTAAGCTTGTTTATGATAACGTTTCATTAGTAACTTATACGAGTGTAACCACTGGTTAAAACAAACTAGCCAGAATGTCAATTGCAATATACAGCATCCTGCTAATCATATTTAACACTATTCTTGCCTTAATGTTACCGAACTGAATGTAGTTAACAGCTAAAACTGCTGGTAAAAGAAATAAGCCTGAGACAAGCATCAACAGTATTAACGTTATAAATTAGCTTGTTGTTACTGAAGTCAAGGATTAACGCTAGCCCTTGTCTAGCATTCAGCAACTGACATTGATGGTTTATTTATTTGCATTTTATAAATTCCCCAGCTTGATATTGCCGCATTGAGTTAATGGCAATAAACTGCTAACTAACGTTCATTCGTTAGCGATTTTTAGCGTTTTAAAAATGCATTGACATTGGTTTGTAACTCATATAGAATTTAAACATGAATGGAAAAGTATATGCTAACGCATGGCTAACACTAGCATACCGGATAACGCTGGCTTTAGCCATGTTAACTGACAAACTAATGTCAGTTACCTAACGAACTAACGTTAGTTGGGCTAACTTAGCCATCCTAACTTATTTGTCAATTAACATGGCTAAAGTCAGCATTAACCATGTTGCATTGAAATTGGTTAGCTTCTCATACAGAATTCCAAAACGAATGGAAGAGCGAAATATTTTCCCTTTATGGCATTAAGCTAAAGCGAACCCGTGACTAACACTAGTATAGTGGCTAACGCAGACTTTAGGCATGTTAACTGACAAATTGGTTAGTTAACTAGTTTGCTAACTAAATAGTTAATTGGGTTGAAACAGTTACCAATTATACAATACACAGCAATTAGTCTAGCCAATATGGCCGCTATGCTAGTATTAGCTATACGTTGGCGTTAGTGTATGCTGTACAGGGGAAATATTTCGCCCTTCCAGTCATGTTTAAATTCAGTATGAGTTACACACCAATTGCAATGCCTTTTTAAAACGCTGAAACTGTATTTATACCATTCAAATGATTAGCCGTTAGACAGGGGTTCAATGCTACTTACCAGAAAAGACTTCAGGACAAATTAGCGGAGCTGCGGTGTTGCGTATTTACATTTCATTGAGGCGTTCAGGAGCAATCGGAAATTCTGTCGTCAAACGCAAAAGAAAATCATGAATCCTGTCTCAGATAGTGTACATACACCACACCAACCACAAATCTGACAAACGCATTCTACATAAATCGACACCGTTTGTTAAAGAGTTAAGAGTACAGAGAGAAAACACCTCTACTCTGGCAGTGATGATTACTGTGTGTAGTTAGTATTATTAGTTACTATTATTAAGTACAGTGATGACAACTGTGCGTCTTTTAGTTATTAGTATTATTAGTTACTATTATTAAGTACAGTGATGACAACTGTGCGTCTTTTAGTTATTAGTAATATTAGTTACTATTATTAAGTACAGTGATCATGTGTACAGACACAAACTTCTCAAAAGTCTCTCCAGCTGTTAAAGCCGACTGACAGCTGATCCAGCTGTGATCAGCTGATCCTCTGTCATCAGAAACAATGTCGCTTCACATGACACAACTGAGGAAAGGACGTCTCATGTCTCTTAAAACATTTCCTCGTTTCCTCTCGCATGGTTTCCTTGCAATTTTGACCTCCCGTCCGAAATTGCGGTCAGTACGTTCTTTTTGGTTGACGCTGGTCTCACACCAGTACAGTCAAACTCACAGGCCACCACCCTGGGCTGCTCTGTATAACCACCTCCACACATAAGTGGATTGGTGAGGGTTTAAAATAGCTTTGGAGGCTTTGTCCTCAGCAGTGATGAAATAATACAAATAACACATAGAAACTATGCCTATAGGATGAGCCCTATGGGTTTACCATTCGACTTTTTTCCCTGTAATGTTTATTCAGTATTATATGTGTAGCCTACTTTATTCGACGTATTAATATTATAAACTATTTTTTTCTATTAAAGTGTGCTTTCAGTTCACCGGAAGAGGGATGACTTCTGTTTGGAAATACCGATTGCTAAGCAAGATATATAGCCATATTGTTTCAAAAAATGTTGGCACTTTCATTCATTTTTGAACTCTGAGACGTAGGCTAATTTGTGACATGCTTTCTTAATATCACTCGATAATGTATAGGTTAGCTTACGATTTGAATCATCACATTTTGAAAAGATCAACAGTCAGCTCTTACAACTCAGTCTGGACAAATAATTGTTATCAGCCATTGTGCCACAGAGAACACCTGCGCTCATTGAGCGCTTCTCATCTCACCGCTTTGGACCTTGTGTGTATTTTTGTTTTTGTTTGTTCGCCAATCACTGTCTGTATTGTGTATTTCTCTCCAATAAAAAGTATTCATTCCATGGTTGTTATGTCTGAAGCGTTGAGATGAAACAAATTTACTGAGTCTCAGAAGATCTCCGACATTATAGTGACTGATTTTCACTAAAGTCGTCTGTCCTGCCTGAAAAGTCGAGAGAGAGGTAAGTGTTGTTCCTCTTAATAAATGTGTTAATAATTTGAATGATATTAAGAATACCTGACATGAATTGAGTCCAGGTTTTTTTTTATATATATATATATATATATATATATATATATATATATATATATAT
>NW_022280773.1:17416-18480 GCF_004355925.1 Anarrhichthys ocellatus | reverse complement strand
ATCACTGCATGTCATATTCATACTGTATCTCACACACACACACACACTCGCCATTACAATATTTATAGCTGTCTTTGGTCATTTATATTGGACATGACAGCGCTCATATTGGCCGTTCATTTTTCATGCTGGTATCAAATGTATCAACACCAGAGGAACATTATGATCATGGCACACACTCGTGAACACACACACACACAACACTTGCCGCTGACATCAGCAGCTCTTGTGCTGATGTTAAGGCACAATTTTATAAGACTCTGGAGAGCAGGTCATTGGCCATCAAAAAAATTCGACCACTCCAAGCGTTTTTTCCACCACTTAAATTTTTCTTTGTTTATGGCATGTGCAACAGTAGAGTGATATTGCAATCTGCAGCTCAGTGGTAGAGCAGGGTCGTCCTTCAATCGGAGGATCGGCGGTTTGATCCCCGGCTCTGTCCATGTCGATGTGTCCTAACCCTGAATTGATCCCCCAGGCTGTGCAGGTGGTGTATGAATGGGTATGACTGATTTATTTAGAGTCCTGATGGGCAGGTGGCACCTCACATGGTAGCCCCTGCCATCAGTGTATGAATGGGTGTGAATGGGTGAATGATGACATGTAGTGTAGTGGTCTGAAAACTAGAAAAAGCGCTATACAAGTACAAGTTCACTCATCCATTCACATTATTACAATCCCCCAATAGTAAGGAGACAAGATCCAAATAAATAGGTTTTTTTTCCCACTGAGATGTCCAATATAATAGAATGTGGTAAAAAGCATTACGTTACGGTTCTTTCCAATGTGGATCGAATGAAACCCGAGATTATTCTGGAGCTAGGTGAGATTATTTAACCTTATCTGTCTCTCGTATGTTATTCAGGTTAGTTATGGTGAGATGGACCATGAAATAGATTTCTGCAGAACTTCTCTCAGTTTTGCTCTGTTCTGCCTTCTGTCTCCTCGCTTGACTTAGTTTATTCTTCTTTTATTTTCTATTGTTATATAAAATATATAAAATATATATATATATATACACACACACACACACACACACACACACACACACACACACACACACA
>NW_022280773.1:14300-17406 GCF_004355925.1 Anarrhichthys ocellatus | reverse complement strand
CACACACACACACACACACACACACACACACACACACACACACACACTCTCACTGAATAGTGATAGGTAAGGTTGGGAGGGGCTCACTACCTCCCCACACACATTTATACACATAAACACACACACAGCGTCGTCTATAGTATCTGTGTATTCTCCACATGTGTTGAGGTCTGTTGTAGCATTATAGATGGATGTGTGTGTGTGTGTGTGTGTGTGTGTGCCCGTGCCCGTCTGTCCTGGTGCCTACCCAGTGCAGGAAGTGTGGAGTCACAGTGTCTGGAGGGCAGCCAGAAGGCCTCCCTCCCCTTTCAATGCCCAGAAACTTTGCCTTTAAGGACTTTGTCTATAGGCAGAGACTCACCATACAGACACAGAGGAGGAAGGCGGGGCTTGTTTGTATACATTATGGGGTTGCATGCTTACTTGCTGGTAAAGGTGATTGAGTGCTTGTCATATTGTGCGTGTGAGAGTGAGTCTTAGTGTGCGTGTGAGTGAGAGTCTTAGTGTGTGTGGTCCTGTGAAGACTGCATGAGCCACCATGTGGGGATCACGTGTGATCCAGCAGATAAAGAAGTCTTTGTGAGCAGATGCAGAAGATGCAGCTCAAGCAACAGACATCCACTTGCACACACACAGACACACACACTGTGACCTATACAAACACACTCTACTACTCTTTCACATGCTGTTTCTCAGCTCACTTTCACTCTCAACAGACCATTGTTCAAGCCAGTGTGGCTGGTTGCTAATTAGAAATCTGAAATCATGACGGTTTGGAGCGAACACGCACAGCGGTGTGACTATAAAGGCCTGAGTCAGTCTTTTTGGTATGTGACGGTTAACTTAAATAGCATTGTGCAACTGGATAGTCAGTGTAGCACCTCTTCACTGGTATGTGGGCTTGGCAGGGCTTGTCTGACCACTCTCCAACTTTGTCACACACACACACACACACACAGTGCCAGAGACAGTATGCATGCATCCTAGGCTAATGCCTACAGCCTTAAACACACCTTCCTCATAAACTCCTCTAATTCCCTCTTCAGATTGCACACTCACTCACACACAAACACACACACACAAAGGGTGAGCAAATTGCTGCTGTTATGACTGATTATCAGAGTCCCACCACTGATCACCATCAACAAAACGATCACTTTCCTTTCTTCTTTTTCCAATGTGTTTTTTGTTCAGTTAAGCTTGTATGAAGGGGATGCCTCAGGCCACTATTCTCAGACTGTGTGTGTGTGTGTGTGTGTGTGTGTGTGTGTGTGTTGTGTATTGTTGTGTATGTGTGAAGCGAGTTCAGGCATGCCGGTTACCTGCTCCTCTTCATTCTGATGATGATGTTGTTTTTGAGCTACCAGCAGTGTGTCTGCTGATGAGCAGTGCACTACAGAGTAACGTGCACGTTGTAACGTCTGGCATCAAAAGGTGACTAGCTCTCACCAGTTTGCAATTACAAAGCCTTGATTACACAGTTTTGTAGTCTACACATCCAGGTGGACATTTTTGGTGGTACGATATAGCAGAGTTTTCAGGGCATGAATGTGGTCAGCATATTTCATGGAAGTCTGCTGTCATGATTTATTCTGTTAAAGCCCTACTCCAGAGTTTTGATCATTTCTCTGTACAAGAAACAAGCCTGATGATGGCACTAGAGACATATTCAGGTATCCCACTGCTGTGGTTGCTACTCAGTGTTTCTGCTCTCAGGTACTTTGGATGTTTGTTTTTTTTAGGGATAGAGTTGACAAGTCAGAGTTTAAAGGTTTGACGGCAAAGCGAAGTTTAATTTTGGAGGATTGACATCACAAGACTGTGCCGGCGCCGACTGCTGTGGCTCTGAATGCTGCCTACAGCTGTGAGGGACGCACTCTGCTCGGCTGCTCTCTGTGTGTGTGTGTGAGAGAAAAGACAGTGAGGGTAAAACAGCACGACAAATGTTAAAAGGGCTACGTTCATTATATTCATTTACACATGCTTGCACAAACATCTTTCACACAAACTCTCTCTTGAACACACATAATCACACTGTTCACAGGTCTTGATTTTGGCAGCAGCCAAAGCCGGGCTGCTTTCATTAGCGTCTGTCTAGACACAATTTACTACCAACTGTTCATTCGTGTCCCCTCCTCTGTCTGTCTCACTGTCTTCCAATTTGGCTGGTGGTGGTCTCACGGCTGCTGGGTTTTCAGACAGTTTTGGGGTGTGTGTGTGTGTGTTGTGGCTCTAGTCAGTGAGTCTGTCTGTCACCCTCCTCCTCTTTGAGTGGGTGTCATTTTCCTGTGCTTCCCCAAAGAGGAAGTCAGTGTGTCTGTCTGTCTTGTCTATCCTTTCGTTTGTCGCATGTGTGCGTGTGTGGGAGTCGGAGTGGGCGTGACGGTTTGTGAGCCGGGCGTGGTTTTGACCATGACCTTTTTCAGAAGTTCACCGAGCCAAACAGCCCCGACCACAGTCGACCTGGCACTCCTCCTCACTGTCTGTAGCACTGCCAGCTCCGGCCTCGCAAACACAACCATGGTACAGGCCAATGAGACAGAAAAGACAAACAAAACAATACTTTCTGCACTCCGTTTAAATCCAGTTTATTGGGCTTGAGTGGCGTGTTTGATATATTAGAAAATGCAAAAACAGACGAATGCCTATTTGTCATTGCTTTACTGTATATTTAACCACCACAGAGGGGAAGTAACCCCACCTCCCTGTCGTTCAAACAACTTAAACAACATAACCCTCCTCCAAATGTCCTTATTTACCCGCATCCTGATCTCACACACAAGTTCAGGATGCGGCGTGACAGCATTCCAAATGAGATCTGTAGTTGTTCACAAAACAAAGTGTCCTGATTTGCTCCTCGCGTGCATGCTGATCAGCGCTCGTGTTGTAGTATCCGCCCCCAGGCTGCTTCATTCAAGGATTTAACGTGTTTTGAGTGACCACCTTTAAACACACGACAGCTGAAAGAAATGGCCATGGCCCAGAGAGACGCACACAGGGAGACTGTGAATGTCAACTTAAAGTCATTTAGCACCACTCCTGCAGCAGCCAGCTATTTCGTGTGTGTGTGTGTGTGTGTGTGTGTGTGTGTGTGTGTGTGTGTGTG
>NW_022280773.1:6115-14290 GCF_004355925.1 Anarrhichthys ocellatus | reverse complement strand
GTGTGTGTGTGTGTGTGTGTGTGTGTGTGTGTGTGTGTGTGTGTGTGCGCGTGTGTGCGCGCGCAGGTATGAAGCTTGCTGCCCTAACTTGAAGAGACCCACTGAATCACTATGACTAAGGGCTCGAGCAGCCCAAGCGGGGCTACTCTACTCACGCCATGCAGGCTCACACACGCTGAGGTGTGTGTGCCTTAAGCAGATTTTTACTCTAAACTAGGTCAGTACTTACAGCATACAGCAAGATTGTGCCTTTGCATAAATTGGACTGCATTGCATATGTAGAGCATGTGTATATTTGTTTAGCACATGTTCATAAGTTTGTGTGTGTTTGTCCAGGGTGTGTTAGGTCTGGTGTTTCTTAGGCAGTAGCACTTTTGACGGTTAAATGTTTTCTCAGGAAAGATTGTGTGTTTGCCGAATGAGCTGGAGGACTATGTGTTTTCTCAAGGTGTTTTTTTTTTCCATCAGTTGACCTCATTTTTTAGGTCCTCGTATTGTGTAATATACCATATATGTATGTATTATGGAAGCCAATAGTCAGAGTGCAAACCACATCATCTCCATGTCCCTGGTTTGTACCAGCCAGAGACCTTTGATGCATGTCATACTTCTCTCTCCCCCCCTTGTTTCCTGGCTGCCTCTTCACTGTCGAATATCACAGAAATACCTAAAAAAAAACGTACAAATAATAGATTTTTTGATAATACGGCTGTTTTGACTATAAATGAATAGACCTGAAATAAGTCAGGAGTTATTCACTTTTAGTCATGTTGTCTTGCTCTCTGACACACCTGTCACACATTCAGGTGTTTTTTTTAATCCTTATACAATAATACTGAAACACAAGCGATAAGTCTATCTTCAGTCACACGTAAGCACAGTATTAACAAATGTTGAAACTGGCTCAACGCTTGCTGCAAATCATCCAAATTGGCGAATCAAATATGTGCAAATGCCCATTTTCTGATTACTGCAGATATATACTGTTAACCTTGTGACTGTTGTCAAATTCCATCTTGTAACAGTTCCTTTAGCCACATGCTTTTGGATCCCTTTGCGTTTAAATGCGGTGCTGTTTGATCTGAATGCCCGGTTCAACAATTAATTCTCTCTTTTCCCCATCTGTCTCTGTCAAACCACTCTGTTCTCACTCTCTCCTTATCTCTCTCAACCTATCGTGGCTTTTCCTCCTTTTTCATCTTTTGTCTAGCTCAAAGCCGTTACTCCATCCTTCTCCTCCTCCCATTCCTCTCAGCTTTTACATCTCTGCTGTTCTTCCCCTCTGAGCAGAGTGTGCATTGCCCCGCCCCTCAGCCTCTGTGCTGTTTAATGTCAAAGGGAGGTGCTCCCACAGGTTAACCTTTACAGACCAAAGATAAACACCGCTTTCTATATCTTCCTATCTGTTGATCGCTCAGCCTTTCATTGTCTCTCTAGTGTTCTCTCTCACATGGTCTTTATCTATCTGTCTTTTTCAATACAGTTATAATTTAAAACTGAATTTCATTACCTTTTACTCTAAATGTGTATTTCCCTTATGCCTTGCCATGCCTCCCTATTTCCCCTCAATGTTTCTCTCTCTCTCTCTCTCTCTGTCTCTGTCTCTGTCTCTTTATCTTTCTCACAACCCTCCCCCTTTTCACTGCCCACAGTCCTGCTATCGATCATGGTCAAATGATTATGTCAAAGCTAGTGATGTTTATTCGATGTGTTGTGAAAGAATATAGTCTGCGTCTGCAACAATACAGCCTCCAACACATACACTTGCTTTCTCTGGTATGCCTTCTTTTAAGGTGGCCCTGCTCACCCACATTCTTCCTCACCCGCCTATACACACACACACACACACAGCCAGTCCACCTTTATAGTTTGGCCAGCTGTGGCCCTGTAGGGGGTGTGACCTTTGACCCTGAGTTCAAAGGTTTGTGGCCTTAACCACCAGGCTGCAAGATCAGGGGAAGACTGAGTAAGCTATATTAGCCTCGTATTGACACAACTGTCACACTCACACACACACACACACACACACACACACACGAATACAATCGGCCTTAGGCTATGTAGAGAAACATATGGAAGCCGCCATGTTTAGGTGTGTTTTATGTTGCAACCCCGTAGGTAGAATATCAGAGCGAGAGAAAGATAGACAGGAGGGGGAGAAAAAAGAAGAATGAGTAGAGAAAGAGAGAGGTTTTCATCTTGGTTTGAGGAAACTGACACCAAATTCATCCATGTTTCGTAAATAGATCATTTACCTTAGTTGTCCATGCTAACACCTTAGCATGGACATTGACCGACAGTACAGACACCAAAAATGTTCTGCATATTCCTGACAAAGCAAAATGGACACAGTGTCATTGAGTCTTTAGGTCAAAGGTCCCATAGATGTTCCAGAGGAAGAGAGGACAGGCTGATGGTTTACATGTGAAGTGTGATGAGGCAATATTTATGTTGTGGCAAGTGTCGAACACAACCCTTTGTTAAAAGGGCACATTCTTAGTCTATAAGAGAGCAGGAAGGTGTGTTTCAATTTATTATTCCCCTCTTTCTCTGTTTCTGCGCTGTGTGTGGTGCGTTTGTGTGTAACCATGTCCGGTTTAGTGTTTGAGCACCAATCACAGGTGCTGTGTGTTCTCAGGGTGCAAGGTGGAGGTGTGTGTGTGTGTGTGTGTGTGTGTGTGTGTGTTTTAGGGGTGGGGAGGAACACCAGAGTGCCACCTGTTCTTAGTCATGAGGCCCAGCGCTGACACTGTGACTCACTGAACAGGCGGCACATAAGGAACACACACACACACACAGATGGCCACAGCGCTGGTCCAGGCGCTGCTGTGCATTTTGGCTGACACACACACAGACATTACGAATTACATGTCGAGAACATCATGACCACAGAACAGTCAGCAAACATCACACATGCATGATGAAAAATGTCTGTGCTAGTAGAAGAAGGTATTGATCTTTTAACCCTTGACTAAAGTGCTGATAAAGTGCTGACCAATGCTTCAACTCACACTGGAATGTCAGACATGTTTGACCTACTTGTGACAAAAGGTGAAAATAGAAACACTCCATCGCGCATTGCTGCAGACAAATAATTGATTTCTGGGAAAAGTCACAAAAAATAGCTGAATATGCTTACGAAACTTAGTTTGAGTTTGTGTGTGTGTATGTGTGCACATGTGAATGTTGACCAATAAAGAACCAATATTTAATAAAGTCGTGTCCAGCTCCTGCCTGCTGCTGTGGTTTACACTGTTACACAACCTCCAGACTGACCTTTCTTCCTCCATGTTGTGGTTTCAGGAGGTGGGAGGTGTCATGGTGGCCTGCTGAACAAGACAGACTCCATTACCCATGTTCACCAGGTAAGAATCTCTTTTAGCTTACTGCTGACACAGGCCCCTGTCCCCTGGTTTCATCTCGCTTACAGTACTCTGTTTTCTATCTTAAAACTGTGTGGTTTTTCTAGTGTTTTGTCCACCCTGTGCATTTAGATAGTATTTAATAACTGGTAATACCAAAGTGCATTAAGCACATACATGCATGTACACACGCTCACACACAAGCTCCACTGTATAGTATGTAGGTTACAGGTAGTGAACAGGGCAAGATGTGTGAAAAGAGAGTGAGTAAGACACATGTTCATTCAAGGAATTAGAGTGTTGTGAAATCATGGGTGTGAGTGGACCGCTCCTCCTTTTTACAATCTGTCACACACAAAATCAGCTATTCCTTTGAATATTGTGTGTTTTCTTTTGTGAGTCCTCACAGAGTACTTTAAGACCTCTGAGTCAGATATCAAACATTTAACTTTGCTCTTCAAAGCCACATCAGACGGGAAAAGGTCAATCATTTGCTCGCTCTCTGTTAGCAACCAGTGTTCTAATAACTGTTAGTGTTTTGGTATAATTAGAGCTGAAACCATTAGACGATTTTAATAATTGCTAATTGCTGCCTATTACAACAGACCTGGAGATTCGTACATTTTAAGAGTAAAACTTCACTGTCCAGGTTTTATTTTAGCAAATGCATCTGTCCTGGAGATAATAGACAATGTTCCAAACAGCCACACATTTCAATCAATGTTTGCATCTTTATTATGAGCCTACCTGAAAGCTTTTCACACTACCCTCCACAACAACTAGTAGTTACAGTGTAAGTACATTAGTGATGGATACAGTTGTTCTACTACTACTATAACAACTAGTTAAAAGTAATAATGCTTTTTAACACTAAATGTCATGTAAATTGTAACAATCTTCCACATAAAACGTCCAGACTTGGTCTAAGTCAATACCACCATCACTGTCTAGCTTCAGAGCTGCTACAAGCTCATGTCCACGCTTCTCAATGTTTTCGGCTCAACATAGTGTAAGTTAAAGTATTAGCATGTCGTACCAATGACAATTCCACCAACCAGGGACACATGGATGATGTTAGTGTCCATACTTTCAGCTTTTTCAGAGAAAAATTGACATAATTAGAAAATCTCCTGAAAACGAGATGTATTCCATCTGAGCTTTTTAAGCTCCTCTAAGTGGAGTTTGCTTTTCACGATGTCTAACTTTGGGATAGTGAGTATGTTAAGCAGGACTGGAGTGCTTAGCTTATCATAGAGCTACAGTCAGGATTAGCCGGTTGTTTGAGGAACTAGATGGAAAGCCGGGCTCCCTATCGGCCCCTCTCCTCCTGAATAAGGGCTCTAATTATTAGAGCTGTAGCTCCATTCAGCTGGCTACATTGCTGCTATATGTGGGTGTGCTAAGCCAGGCTGTCTGTCTGACTGCCTGCCTGTGTGGCTCTCTGTCTCCTCGTGGTGTGAGTATGTGTGGAGGTGATTATTATCGTGTCTATCGGTCTCTGTGTACCCAAAAGGCTGACTCACAGTATGACACATGTACACTCACACACACACACACACACACACACACACACACAATCCTACATATCGGAGGCTGAGAAGTACCATCTGTACCAGGGACAAAGTCTCCTACGACTGATGAGCGCACACACACATATAGACACTCATGCTTACTTTCTCTTTTCTACTGCTGCTCTGTATGGACCTCATCAGTATAACAAACTGTTTATTATTTTTAATGTGTTTGTGTGGCTGATATGACAGGAATTTGGGGCTCATCCTCATGGGAGAGCTGCTAAAGTCAATGTACATATACTGTATATAAATATTTTTATTTATTTATTGAGTGTGAGAACAGAGCCGTCCTTGTCCCCAATCTCTTTAATTACACACACAAAGTCTCCACCACACACACGTCTGGCTCCCTTCCACACACATGAAAACAGGATTGCCAGCTATGCCTAAGAGCGGTAGGAACTTAATCACAGTGCTTCACAAATCATTTTTTCTTTATTGTCCCTCTACTGCTCACACACACACACATGGGAACCCTGGGACAGACTGCAATGCTTTGGCTTCTCTTGTTCTGGGAGAGGAAGGATGGGAATTAAGCTCAGGCATACATTTCATATTCTCAGACTCTTATTATATACATTACAGTACGTCTATGAAAGACACAGCTGGAAGAAGCCGTGTGTGTGTGTATATGTCTGGACAGAGTGTGTGGTATACCACCCATGCCCACATCAATCAGCAATCCTCTTCCTGTTAAATTTTGAGGGCTAATGGTCTTCCACCACACTCTTTACAGTGTTATCACACAAACACACACACACAGACACACTGACACACGTAAAGCCATGCAAATCCACACACCTAATGGACGATATGATATAATAATATCATGCACTGGGAGCAAAAGGAGAATGCAAAACAAGGTACAATTAAAACAGAAAACATGACTCCATACACACCCACAAAAACAAGCAGCATGAGCAGCATAACATTAGCATACATAGTACTGTTGGGCTATTTGTGTGCAGGATAGACCAGTGCAGAAATAGAATGGACAAAATACACAACAGTTATGAGGAACACATAATATATAGCCTACACACAGACTGCACGAGTTTACAACTCCATGATGGGTAATTAAGGACTGCAGCAATTCAGGCTATAATAGCTTCCAGATGATGTTATAAAAAGTCTTTCCAGCTGACTAATGCACATACTGATTATAACATTAAGGGTGCAGGTTATCTGAGTATGTAATTACAGCATATGGGATTAAATCACTTGAAGTTTTCTTACAGAACTTCCATCCATTTACAGAGAAATTGCCTCCGTATCGTCGCACAAGGACTTTTTCAGCAGATAAAAGCTTTTGTTCAGTCTCTTAGAAATGAAAGCGGCTTCTTGGCCAACGCAGTTTATAAAGTTGCAATTAAGATCACTGTTGCTGTATGAACTGGAGCTGTCCCAAGAGGCTACTGATTTCTCCACACAGCCTTTAACAAACAAAAACAAAGCGTCCATATACAAGCACACTGCCTCCCAGTGTCATAAAGACCCCCGCTGTGCTGCATCCCTCCTCTTTCTCAACACAAAACACATTATTGAACATTCATTGTCACTTGACAATAGACTCCAGATCCACCCTGGTGGCACATATACCGCACATGCCATGCACTTACTTCATTAGGGGTTTGAATCGGGCACACACACACATCTCGTCACTCTTCACTGCATACCAACAGAAGTAGAAATGCCTTCAGTCATCTGAAAATAGACTGTGAGTAACCTGTTGTGATACGAGAAAGAAGAACAGACAGTGAGAGACTGATTGCATCGCTGATTTGTACCGAGGCAGAGAGGTTCCCTTATGTTCTGGTTGTATTGTTTATGTTTTTATTAGAATTGTTATGACCATAAATAAGCTGCGTGTGCCCTTATGTCATCATCTCAGCATCATCCGTGACACATTCCCAACCTCCCTGCTGCAGCCAATTTAGACTCCTGTTGTCCTGCTGAGGCAGTGCTTTCTAATTATAACCTCTACGCGTGTGTGTGTGTTTGTGTGTTACTCGGTGACACATACTGTTGGTTGTACCAGTGTGGCTCTTTGGCGTTATTACAGAGTACAGGATGGTTACTTTGGCAAGAAAGAGCTGGAACAAATGTGTCCGGCCTTAGAGAGGTGTGTGTTTTTTCAAAGCTTTAGCTGGCTGCCTGTGAGCACATAGCATATAATTCTCGTACCTCTGCGTGTGCAGTCATGAGACGTAAGATTGTAATGTCACCCACTGGACAAGAACGGGAAATATATTGGCCTTATAACTCAGGCTTTATTTATAGTCCTAGCCATGTGTACTGTGTTACGATAATATATAAAACATTACATAGATATTGTTCAACCTTCAAATCTCTTCTCTCGGTACACATATTATGTATACTCTATACACAAACCTCACAGTGGATTATGTATCTCATCATAAAATCCACATCTGTATATATACATCCATATCTATATCGATATTTTATATTTGTGAACAACTTAACTGAACAATACAAAACAGAGGAGTAGCATAGTATAGGTGTACCACTGCATACAGTAAAATAGGCTATACCTGTCTGTTAATAATGCACCTTTATAAATGGTTTATAAGCTGCAACAACTATATTGGGGGCTAATGAATAATTAATGTATGCTTTGTAGATCAGTTATAAGCTATTTATGACATCAACTGTTATGAACAAATAGCAGTGGTGTATAAAGTACCCAAAAGCCATACTTGAGTAAAAGTAAAGATACCTTACTGGAAAATGACTCCAGTAAAAGTAAAAGTCACCTATTAGAATACTACTTGAGTAAAAGTCTTAAAGTATCTGATATGTATTGTACTTAAGTATCAAAAGTAATTTTCTGATATTAAATGTACTTCAGTATTGAAAGTAAAAGTACAAGTAAATGCTGTTAATAAAAAAGCAAAGGGTCAGAATTTTGAGAATTATGAAGTTTATTCTTTTAAGTGCTGTGGCCACCATGACCAAGGACATGGAGCTGTGTTGACAATAATTGGGTTGGCTGTGATCCATCCAGGAGCAACAATGTTCAACATAATATATTGTACATAAGTATACTTTTGCATCTACTATGAACTTATCATCATAATTCTCGGAAAAGCAATATGACACTATGAAGGAGTTGTAACAGTGCGTTTATAAGTATGCTCATTCCGACTAGAGGATGTAGAGGGCAAATGCATCATATTGTGTTCAGCAAAAAATATCCACTTGATGCATCAGGTCAGTGT
>NW_022280773.1:3656-6105 GCF_004355925.1 Anarrhichthys ocellatus | reverse complement strand
AGGTTTCAGGGGAAATGTATCGGAGTCAAAGTATCAGTTTTCTTTGCGAGATGTAGTGAAGTAAAAGTAAAAGTCAACAGAAATATAAGTAGTAAAGTGAAGTATTTAAGTATTTCTACTTCGTTACTATACACCACTGCTAAAGCATACATGCATTGTGTTAAAGACGACACAGAAACGATGTTTCACGTAAAATAGTACAGAATGTTGTTGGATCTGTACAAACAGATTCAACATCGCAGAGTAGTGCGATAATAGAACCATATAAATGTATACAAATACAACAGGAAGTGGTGCAATTAACGGCAGTCTTGGGGTCCCTATAAATAATGTGATTTCATGATAGTCCAACAAAACGCATTAACATTATTTGAGATGCATATATTTGCATCTCATTTATCATCATTTCAAGGGGAATACCAGAAGAAATGTATATTCTACTAAGTATCTTACTGGAATAGTGATGTGTAGTGCAGAGTGCAGTTCCCTCTGTTCTCCACTAGAGGGCACCGGAGCGCTGTTTGTTGTCTGTCCGGAAGTGAACAGATCAAACATTACTTTTCTCCCTCATATCCTATCAGAGCGGACTAATTATATGATTTGTAAAGTTCTGATTGCATTTATAAGTCGCTTGACATTAGATTTGTTTAAACTAGAAGTTATAACTCTTCCTCCGTTAGTAAATAAGAGAACTCTTGCGTCTTGAATTCCTATTGGACTAGATTGCACCACGTGACCAGGAAGTGCTCTGTAGCTGCACACGAGACATTACTTTGTTAAAATAACCGATTTTGCTGCCGATTTCTGATCTTTTTAGTCATCTTCCGTGTTTTGCTGTTTTGTTTCTGTCCCATTGAGTTTCTGTACTGACACAAATATTAAAACCGTGAGTGACATTGGCTGTGCGGAGAATTGCATGCGCACCTCCGACAGTCCTTCAGTATCGCTTCTCGGCCTTTTGGCTAAGATCAAGTGTAGTATCTGTTCTTATCAGTTTAATATCTGATACGTCCCCTACCCGGGGACCATATATTAAATTGATTTTTGGAATAGGGAGATGGAACAGGGGCTTGCTCCATCCACTCCACGCATCGACCTGGTATTGCAGAACCTCCAGGAACGGTGCACCCCCTCTACATGTTCAAAACTAAACCATGAGAATTTTCTTTAGAGTAGTTGATGTGATGTTAGTAATTATTGAAAGTCTTAATCTGTTAGCAGGCCTGAAACTTTGTGCTATTGCAGTTGTTTGACTGTTACTCATCAGTTTGAGGTAAACACATTTGATGAAACTGGTGACTTTAGGTCAGCTTTTGAATTTCTATATTTTCAGCACCATCAGTCAGCATGGTAACGTTATGTCTGTGAAACGCTTCCCTGTCTCTGAGCTGTCTACGGTCTATTTTCACCACATGTATATAATATATATATTAAGTAGGGAGATATCATGATCCATAATGTGGCTAATCTGTATGGTTTAGCCACTGGACTAATGTATGATTTCTGGTTCTCATAGCACTGTAACTTTTTATGCAATATATTACACATGTATCAGAATCACAAATCATTTTAAGGGAACAGTCCCCTTTGTCCCACTTTTGTTTGTCTCCTGTTATTCAACTCTTCACCGCTTGGGGGAGACAGTCACCACTACAGCTACGACAGTTCACTTTGTTTCTGCTCCGTCACAAGGCTGGCTTCACCTACATGCATTTTACAAATTCCAATGTAGTAATTTCTCAAAGAGAACTTGACAATAGTCAGTGTTTATACAGAGACTCCGGTGGCACTCAGAAGTGTTTCTTTGAACTGTGTGGACATTCACATTGGTGTTGTCTGGTACTGAGGCCAGTGTTGTTGTACATAATACAGTATTTTACTTTTCCTAGTAGCCGTGTAGTAGTGGACTCATCCCATGCCACCAAATACAGGACAGACACGACGCCAGCTGAATCCAAAAACTTTATTTATAAGGAAATAACACGAGCAATTGCAACTACATAACAGAAAACTACATGAAACACATTTTTTTCATAAGAAGAATATAAAAGTGATAAGATACAATTATGTTTAGTGTCAATATAACCTTTGTGAGGTGTTCTATTTTCAGTTTGACTACTTCCTGTGGTTCATTCAGGAAAGTTGAGGTCGAATGCAGGTCTGATTAGATGAGTTTGTCCATATAATGATAACTTGTATCCAACTTGCTCCTTTCTTTAACCCCGGCAGTCAGACTTGGATTGTTTTAATTAACTGCTGATTTATATAGTTGCATAATCCCTCTGTAATTTATTGACCTGAATAATTCTGCATCATGCTGTCAACTTATTTCTACAATTAGACATTTGACCTGATGTATGTGTGTGTGTGTGTGTGTGTGTGTGTGTGTGTGTGTGTGTGTGTGTGTGTGTGTGTGTGTGTGTGTGTGTGTGTGTGTGTGTGTGTGTGT
>NW_022280773.1:0-3646 GCF_004355925.1 Anarrhichthys ocellatus | reverse complement strand
TGTGTGTGTGTGTGTGTGTGTGTGTGTGTGTGTGTGTGTGTGTGTGTATGCATATATATATGTGTATCTATCTATCTATCTAGTTACAAAATTCCAGTAACAGCCGATGTGTCCAGTGGAATAATGCCAACAAATACCTTAGTAGTTATTATTTTTTATTCATTTGTAATTATACCAACAATTACCTTAGTACACCATATATATTGTTTTCCTGAACAATCGATAATGTTGCTCTGAAGTTAAGACCTGGATGTAAGCCATTACTCAGTATGTGTAGCTAGTCTTCCAGGATGTTCAGCTGGTTGTTACAGTAATTGCCATTTATAACTTCCTCCCTTCTCTGGTGGTTTATCTGTTCTTCACATCCATTGCCTTTTAGTCATCCCATACAACCCCCACCCTGTCCTCTTGTTCAGTTCCCTTCATGTTCTTCATCTGATGGTCTTCCTCACCCCCTCCCTTCTCTCCCCCTTACTTCCATCTCCAGCTCACACCCAGACCTTTCCCTTTCCGCCACCATCGGCTCCATCTCGGCCTCCACAGCAGCCGGTGCCCAGGCCACGGTGTCGGGTGGCCGGCAGGTTCTTGTACACGGCCCGGCTGTACGGGATGAAGCACAGGCCCAGCTGGAGGTGTCGGGCTAGGCGGCAGTATGCGGCCAGCGCCAGCACCAGCAGAGGGGTGACCAAGAGGAAGCCCACCACCAGCAGAGCCACGCAGCCTCCGTCAGTCAGCAGGTCCGAGCAGTAGGGGGTCGTCCCATGAGGGCGGACCTGGTGGGACGAGAGGAGAGAGACGGCGGTTGGAATGATATGGCCGCAGGCAGGATGCTGTAGAGGCAAGTTTGTTATGTAACCGCTGTTTCACCTGTATCAACATTTTCTCAACCAGGTTAGTAATCCATTTTTCAGGAATGTGCCACTCTCACAAGAGTTGCACACATCCACACCTGGAAGTTGCCCAACAAATCCACAGTCTGGGGGGGTTAAAGGCCTTGCTTAAGGGCATCATCGATAATTATCTGAATTCTTTATGATCTTGTTTATTAACGCTTGGAGAAAAACCTTCCTTCAGATCTGAGGTCAAAGGTCAAGGGGCAGCTGCAGAGCAACTTGGCCTGCAGATTTCAAAATTGGTTGGTGTTTTGGCTTGTGTGTACTTGTGTTTTTATTTTGTATCTTGAGTTATCTCTGCACACATGGAACAGCAGTGATTTAAATGCTTTTATGAAGTACAGATAAGGACGACAGATGACGCGCTCTGTGTGTTATGTGTGTCTGAGGTTAGGACAGACACCAGTAGGTAGTCTGAGACCTCTCACTCTCGCATGCACTGAATCAGTAGGTCACTCAATTTAATTTTGACAAAAATCAAACAAACTTAGGAACTTGGTAGCGACTACTGCTGATCTGTGTATAAATACACAGTATGTCAAAGCATGCATGCTTGTGGCTGAGCTGAACACTGGGGGAGTGGGAGAGGAGGTAGAAGGGTCAGGATTTCAGTGTGGGAGGGAATGGAGAGACAGCGGGCCTGAATCATCCTTATCTCTCCATGAAAGATGAAGTGAACATTCAAGTGCATGAGAAAAGTGCAGAGAGTAAATACATTTTGCAGAACTGAGCAGGCTCAGGGGGGAGAAGAGTATTTATTATGGTAGAGGTTTGATTCAATAACTTTATTGGAGAAAGTTGAGCATACACTTTTAGTAGTTATATAATATAAGGGATCTCACACTGTTGCGAAAGCTTGAAAATGGTCATTTCCAGATCTTGGTACTTGTATATGTTTTTATTGTGATGCCATCCTGACGGATGTAGACTTACAGCTGGTCAGAAAGAAATTCCAGCTGGCGTTGGAATGCAAAACATTAAGGAGGGAGGCAGGGAGGGAGTGTGGGGAAGAGTAAGCAAAATGAGCCTAAGAATGTGCTTATTTTTGCTCGTGTGAAAAATTGTGTTTGGTGTGTTTTTGGATGACTATTATAAACGGAATTCCCTCGAATAACTAGAAAATGTTCTCATTGTTGCCTGTTCATTTTGAAGAACCCTAAACACTTATCTCACCTGTCTTTATCTACTTTTCTTCTCACCCCCCTTTTTTTTCTCTCTTTTGATTCCTCCCCCTCTCTCCACTCCCAGGTCCTGGTTAATCCCTCTCTAAGCTGATGTCACATGAGGCCTAATTGTGAGGGAGCAGGGGAACAGAATCCTGGTCTCTCCGGTCATTAAGGAGGTCGTCGGCCTGCAGAAATGCCATCGGTATGCATTAAAATTCCCTGAACCGCGATGACATTTTGGGGAAGCACAGGTGAATGCTTTTTGACTAATTGGTAGAGAAGGTTGTTTTGTTTGAGTAACGTGTCTTCTTTTATGTTTTTAGCTGTCTACATCACATTCTGTGCATTTTTTTAAATATTTTGTCTGATCCCAGGAGACCTTAAATCCCCAGATGGCTACCAAACAGTCTTTTAAAGTTTTTGGTTTTGATGCCTGGCTCCCTAGACTCCTGACCCCTCAGCCCCTCCAGTTCTTACATCTCCTCAACATCTGAAAGAACCTCAGACTTATCAGATTATAAAACTTCTCATCGCTGGTGGAGCCAAACTCCACCCTAAGCCCCGGGCACAACTGTTTGGAACTTTTGGATCAAAGTTATGAGATTAGGACTTTTAGATGTTATATAAAAAGATGGATGTAGACATTTCTTTATTCCTCTCATCTTTTGTTTATGTGTAGCAAATGTGAGTCAACATTTATCCTCACGAACATGCAAACACATTTTTTACTCTCATACCAAAGGACACTGCACCAGTTTTTAAAGGGTTTTTTGATTACTTTAAATCAAAATCCTTCAACATGCATACATTTCACACTCGCTCATCCACCCTCTCCCCTATCTCCCCGTGTCTTACTGTAGAGTGGCATAGGAAGCCAAACACGACCATGATGATGGCCGGTGTCAGGATGGTCCCGAACACCAGTCCAGCGAGGCCGGCGTTGATCGTGGCGATGATCAGGTTCTGAGCCGTCACCAGCACGGAGCAGGCCCAGCAGTCCAGGGACCCCCGCAGCTCCAGAGGAGCCTCACTACCCCCACCACCGCTCTCAGCTGCAGAATACGGAGGAGGTACAACTACACGCAAAGGTGTTTCTCTGCCTCCACCCACAGCGGTGGTGGAGGCTAGTGAGTTGGAA
Source organism: Anarrhichthys ocellatus (assembly GCF_004355925.1). NCBI lineage: Eukaryota > Metazoa > Chordata > Actinopteri > Perciformes > Anarhichadidae > Anarrhichthys > Anarrhichthys ocellatus. The sequence continues at coordinate 449 of NW_022280773.1, read as the reverse complement.
TGGTGGAGATACTGGTGGTGGTTGTTGTGGTGATGATGGTGGTGATGCGGCGGCAGTTCCTCGGACAGGTCCAAGGCCTGGTGGTGGGCCCCCTTCTCTAGAGTACCAGTCATACTTGTAGGGAACTGTGGGCGGGAAAAGAAACAAATTAAAAGTGAAGTGGAATGAGACATTTTATCAGAATCAAAGACCGAGACAGATTATGTGCCATTGCAGATGTTTTAAAACTGTTGGTCTGTTGGTTAACATGTTTGTGGGAGACGCCTCTTATGACACTGGATGAGTACAGTAGTCAGTTACACAATACTTTTGGGTAACACTTTATAATAACTACATATAATAACACTTAATTCATCATTTATAAAGCATTGTTCCTACATTAACACTCATTAGTATGCTATTCATAACAACAGTTATAAATGCTTTATTCCTGATTAATAAGCTCGTCT
>NW_022280772.1:0-18571 GCF_004355925.1 Anarrhichthys ocellatus | reverse complement strand
TTGTTGTTGTTGTTGTTGTTGTTGTTGTTGTTGTTGTTGTTGTTGTTATAGCATTTCAAAAGCTCCACCTCAGCATCCAGCTGTAGGCTCTGAGTCTATGCTCCTCTAGGGCTAAGTTATTCTCATCACTCCCCGCTCACCGCTAGCGCTGTTCGTATAGCATTTCACAGGCAGCAGCTCCGCCTCAGCATCCACCTGTAGGCTCTGAGACTTTGTTCCCCGAGAGGATAAGTTATTATCGTCACCCTCCACTCCCTGATGTGCTGAGCTCTGGGTTTCTTTATGGGGAGAGACGGAGCCTAGACGCAAAATATCAACCCTGTACATATTCTACATTCACACACTCATTCCAGGTGAATCAGCTGACAGACCTTTTGTTTTAAAAATATGTCTGATACCATCTCCCAAGAACATGAATCAACGCTTACCGTCGTGGTTGGGGTTGCCCAGCGTCCACGGTTCGTCTGAGTCAAAGTGGGTGTCGCCTCCTATTCCCGGCCCTGGAAAGTAGGCGTGGGCCAGGAAGCCACCCTCGCCATCAAAGGGCGAGCTATCGCCGTGGAAACCCGAAGCGAAGATGATGGTGATGTCCACGTCTTTCTTGGTCCTCTCCAGCTCGCTGTAGGGCACGGCCTCGAAGCGCAGCGGCGTTACATTTTGCCAGACGTCGAAGGCCCGCCGAATGGCATCGTGGGTCTCCTCTGCCCCCACTTTGGGTGTCACGTTCTTTATGCTGCAGAGACACGGGAGGGAAAAGTTAAGCCTCGAGTTGGGATTTCTCCTTCAGCTGTCAGGATGAGCAAATCTATTGTAAACTGGTCTGATAAGACTGTTGGGTTCTTTGAGCGTAACACAGGGAAGAGTGGCCGATTCCGCTGGATGTCCACTCAGAGCTTGAGATATGGTGGGATATAAAAAAAAAAAAATAGTCAGTTTACAACGGTTGAAAAAAAACTAAAACACACACCATGTCAATCTACACAATCACAGTATCCAAAACTCAAACATCCATCCCGATGCTTGTTCTCCCCGCATGCTGCCATTTCACGCTCATCGTGTTCGCCAGCAGAAAGCTAAATGAAGCGATTTGAGAGGGAAGAACAGCTGAGTCCTCCCTTGCCGGCTTTGAGTTGCTGCAGGTGTGGAGAGGACGGGACAGTTCCCTGCCACTGAAAGTTATTTTCTAATTACGGATTATCAACAGCCCACTGGCTGCCGAGAGCCCCAGTCAGGTTCGGGCAATCACGAAAAAACCTGACTCCACTTTATTCGCTCTGAAAATATCTCGGTGTCACGCTCTATTAAAACGTGGTTTCTCTTTTGGGATAGACGGATGGGTATAGTTTGCGTCATCCAACTGTAAACACACACATACACGCACACAATACTCTATGTCTTCTTATGCCTGTAGCGCTGTGTCTGAGTTGAGATCAGTTGATAAGTGTAGTGTGTAAATAAAGTGCCAATTTAATTTTATTTATTTTTAAATAAAATTCTTCTTGCTCAAGTGTTTTTTTCCCTCCCATCCCATTTCCTCTGTGCATTTCCTGTAACCTCTCTCTTGTTCCCTTTCTCCTTGTGGTCCTTCACAGCATCTGTGTTTGGCTGTCATATCCCATTATGGCAATAAATATTATCAGGACGTCTGTTACTCATCTTTTTTTGCGTCGTGGGTAGACTGCTGCAAGGCACATCTATATACTGCATATTAATATTGTATGTTAGCTAAGATTAATTATTAAATCAAACTCAGTGAAAAGGGAAGCATAAAGGCTGGTTATGAAATATAAATAGAGTGTCGGCAATTTCATTTCAAATGTTCTAATTGCTTGAACCAAAGAATAAACTGTTTCTGTTTCTTGGTCTGCTCTTTCTAGACAGACTTGCTCACAGCTGACTAGCACTTCAGCAAAGATGAGTTTGCTTTAATTACTCTCTCACAAGCTTTGACAAAACCTTCACTTTCAGCTAATGACTTTCTGTTTTGACAGACAAAATGGAATTTATGTAATTGTATAGACAAACTATCACATTATTAAGTTGATATGATGAACATGTTAGCGAACAGTGACTCATCAACACATTGAGAAGCATTCATCTGGAGTCACGTGTGTGTCGAGCTGATGAAAGTGAGTTTACCGTTTACTCCTCCTTTAGCTCTAGTTTTGGTCTCCACCGACCCTTGAGGGACATATTTGGCTCTACTTGCTAATTTTGCTAATTGTTTGTACAATAGGTTTCAAGAGTTATTGTTTTTTACCATCAGTCTGCTGTGCCGGAAAACAACACAGATGAGAGCAGTGAGAGTGAACCACAACAATCACGTTTTGGCCCGTTACACCACAAACAATGAACTGAAGAACACTAAAAAGGCCTCGAGCCTCAAGCGGCAACAAACCTGTCTGGATGGCGTGTTGTTGCTTGCATCTAAGATTTGTCGTAAGGGATGTAAATTGTGATGAATGATAGTGTGGAAATGTGTGTGTGTCCTCAGACAAGTGTGAGTAATAAATGCTCGCATCTCAAGATTTGCCAGAACTCTTGAATTACGGAAACATCAAGTGAAGTGTTGGTAGTGCGATGGTTGGCTGTTGAGTAAGCAAACGGTCTCTGTCTGATTGGGGCCACTTACAGAGGCAACACAAAATGGCCCTTTTGTCGTTTGAAGTGCTGATGCAGAGCAGATAGAGGTACAAGTCCTGCTTTCATATCAATATCAGCTGACCCAGAGAGTGTCTGCAAAGACACGAGTGTTTTCGCCGAGATTGAAATAGAGAGAAACTGTTGTAGCACCTGAAGTGTTCCCAATGAATCCTGTGCATGTCCTTGCTCTGTCTGGGGTTACAATGAAAGGCTTTAGCAGCAACTGTGGCCCCTTGAGGAGTACAGAGACGGTTTCATCTGATTCTATTACCCGGCTCACCGTATGCGTGTGTCCTATTTTAAGAGTAAGAGAGAAGCGCGCGCAGACGGAGGCTGCAAGACGACGAATGAAAGAATCACCAGCCTGCTCTGAGGCCACGTAAAATATTCAACTCCATGTTGTGAGGTGATAATGATTCCGGATGCAACTCATCTGCTATAATGGTACCTGCATGCAGGGAGAACTGTAGGCATGCCAAAGCTAATTAGTGCCTTCCCGCAGCAAGTACTGTATGTGGCTACATGGAAACTAGCGCACACTTGGGGTGGCCATGCATTTGTTATACTTCCAAAATACCAGACTTGTTTATTTTTTTAACAATTCGTTTTGAACCGTTTGACCATGTCTGATTGTCTGACTGCTCGTGTTTGTTGCAGTGACCGTTCGTAGATCTCAGCAACGTCACTTGGCTGGTACAACATTATCATAACCAATGGCCAAAACAAAACAAAAATAAAATCAAAGTTTGTCTCAAAATGGTAAAGAAAATGAATGTGGACATGCGACACACAGAACCGTCACCGGTTATCGTTCATTGATGTTATATATAAAGATATAAAATGAGCTTCATTCTCTAACTTTCTCCATTGCACCAATTTGAGTTGAAATGAGCAGCTACGGGCACATCCGACTGCTGACTGGGGGCCAGGCACACATCCATGTACCCCACACACACACACACACACTCACACTCACACTCACACTCTCAAAAATGCTCCCATCCGATAACCCTAATCTGTCAAGAGAGCACCCTCTGCTTTCCACTAGGGTTTCCTCCTCTCCTCTCAGCTCATCTCTTTCTCTGTGCAGCTGCTTCTCCTCCAACCCCCCCACCCCCTCAATTCCACCGATCTACTCCTCCACTTTTCATCAAGCCCACTAATTTTCTCCTTTTCAAATCTGCGCCGCCACAGAGGAACCATGCACTCATGGTACGAACTCGGAAACCAATCCCAGTGTTGTGTTTTTAAGAAGAGAAAATGCACAGGCATGAATCAGTGATGTACAGCCCTACTTCAGCTGTAGGTCGCTGATGCACTAGATTATATTCAGCATGTAATACTGCTTATACATTTATCCTCAGGACAGAGGAGAAAAAAAAAAACAAGCCCACTTCTTGAGGATTATCCCATGTAACATGGGGCTGGGGGCAAGCATCGGCATGGTATGTATAAAATATTACAGAATGTGGGCTACTAAACTCACTGAATCAACAGAAATATTACATAACATGTTGTCCTATATATCATTACTCATGTAGCTGCATGTCAGAATTGGGTGATGAGATCTCTGGTGCATGTATGGCTCTTGCCATATCGGAGGATAAAGCTTGCACAGTCCCGGCTTTAAAGAACACTGTCTTTTTAGTGTGTAATGGTTGCAGTTTGGCTTAAAAGCAACTTCGGATTAACCTTTGGGTTTGCAGCTTTCCATCCTTCATATAAATCTAAATATTGTGCTCAGAAGTTGCTCCTTTGCTCCACAAGAAGAAATTGGGAGACAGTTAAAAGTTCTACCAAGACTTGGCTGTTTTAAATGGGCTACCATTGTTTAAAGCTTAAAGGCAGGATAAAAAAAAGAGAGCAAGAAGTGCATGCAAACAAACGATAGCAGGCTGTTTCCTTTTCTGTCTCTCTCTCTCTCTCAATGGAATGTGCATCTTAATGAAAAGGTCAACGGCACTGGTTAAGTCATGAAGCCCTGTTTGTGTGCACGTGCCTCAGTCTGCGCAGATCATTTCTTCGGGGCTGTGGGCACATACTGGGCTAATCATGTTAGCCGGATGTCTTCACAGCTTGACAAAAGCCCCTTTGACGGGTCGAGTCAGTGTGTGGGATCGTCTGTGCGTGTCGATGGTGGTTATGGGGATTGGAGGAAAACCGGGTTATTGTGAAGCTGCCTCTACATGAAGCAAACAAGCTTGACCGGCGTGATCTTGGCACATTTTAAACCCACCCACCTGTATGTGATGTGTTTGTGTTGCCACTTCTGTCCTGTCAGGGCGTACCGCCGTTTCCTGACACTGAATTTGGATGCGCCTCCTATCTGGTCGGGAACCCCACATCTTGGCTTCTTCATCCACCTGCACGAAAAAAACGATAGGAGGCCATCAATCATCATTCTAGGGGCGCATACTTTTGAAAATTCTTTCATTCATTGTATTTCAAATTCTGATCCAATGTAGCTCTTCACATTCGTGAACAGATGCAGACTTTGTTAACGCGTGAATTCGCTACACATAAAGTTACTTCAAAATCTAAACACAACACATGCAAGCACACGTTCACTCATGTATGACACACAGAAGGCGCCTCACCTTATCGTGTTATCGCTGCTTCGGCAGCGAGAAGCGGGAGGAGGAGAGAAGAAGCACAGGCACACCGTTAGCTCATCACGTTTCAGCCCAGCGGTGGGACAGCTGTTAGTCTGCATTCACACCGCTGGCCACCACATCGCCACGTCGCGGTTCAGTGGCCAATTTGAGCTCATTGCTATTTGTAGCACGGATGGCATTTCGGTGTTGGTGGGGACAAATGTCAGTGAACACAGTTTTTTTGTGTGTGTGTTTGGCAGGTAAAATGATGATGGCCCTGAGGGTTTAAACTGGGTATAACCTGAGCCGTTTAAAAACAAGAGCATTCTGTATATCATCTGTTTGATTTCTAATATCCTCACATAAGTAATAGGACTTTGATTCTTAATGCAAAGTATAATCTTATTAAAACCTCTTTTACAGGCCTCAGGTGGGTTTACCCTCCAGTACATCCATGTGGAGACTCCAGAGACTCTTCTCGTCTTCGTGGTTACAATAAAGTGAGTTCTTCCACTAAACCCACGTCGTCCTTGACTGCTGCGTTGAGGTTCGACCGATCGCGCGAGTGGCGACCGAACGCTGTCCCTGTTCTTCCACTGAGTATTAATACTTTGCCATTTCGCAGCCTTTGATCTGACAACAGAGGTGTACTCTCCGTGAAAGGCCCCTTTGATCGAATTAAGACGCCCCACTTAATCCGTGTTAGGGTAAGTTAGTGTCTTGGCAAAACCACTCTGGGTGCCTTCAGAATACAAAACGGGATGAATGAGAGACTGGTCCGCCATTTGTCCCCCGTTCTGAAGATGTCTTTGTGAGCTTCAACAATCTTTAACCGCTGCTTGTTCGTTTGCTGCGTGTTTTACCTCCTGGCTGTTGTTCCCTCCCGTTGTAAAATTTATGTTAAAACAACTTCAAATTTCAGTGTTGAATCAAATCATGAAAAACCAAACAGGAATAATATCTAATAATGTTTTGGTATTTCAATAATTAATCAGACTTTGGAAACATTTTACTCATTTGTTTGGAGATTTCCAAAGTAACATGCATGTAAAAGAAATGACACTACTTACACTACTAAATTAAACATTGCCGCTTCTTTGTACTTACATTAAACTCCTATGGAGTCACTGAATAACTGGCAGTGTCTTCCTTCCTGTTAAATGTCTTATAACTTCCGTCCACATTTCCTTATCTTTTGAGGGAACTCGTCACGATGAAAGCTCGGAACTCAAAGTCCCCCCCTTCAAAACATGTGACTCACCCTATAGTGCTGCTGTCCAGAGAGCCTGTGACATTGAGGCCGTAGCGGCGCTGCATGGCAGCGATAGCGGACTGCATGACTCGAGCAGAGCGCAGCACCGACATTCTGGGGTCTGCAGGAGGGAGGTAGCCGTACCTCTGGAGCCATGACTGCAGACAAAAGAGAGGGAGGGAAGGGTGAGTATTTACAGGGAAGGGGTTCCAGGTGACATGCTAACGTCTATGCAAAAGGAACTGTACACTGAGGGTTCAGGGAATTGCCTTATTCCCTGTTCTATATGACCTAGAACACTATTAAATCACCATCAAGATACAGCTTAACTACAGAAACATAAGTAAGAAAAAGATCAGCAAATGGATCTAAAGGCATTTTTCCAGTAAGAAACCTCCATACAATGTTATAGAGCAAAATGTCACTTGTTATCTTGTCATTTGGCTTGTCGGGGACAGGCTTTTGGTGTAATAGAGCTTTCTGTGTCTCTATAAAATCCTGCTGGAGGGAATCACAGCTCAGATCTTTGGACCGGGGCGAAGATGAGGGATCGGCTGGGCTCCCCACGGAAGAGGCTTTAGGGATTTGGATAGTCCCAGCCTCTCTGTACCCTCTCAGTCTTCATCATAAAGACGGCGAACGGACTCCGCCAACTGCTGCATTTAGCAACACAAAGCCAACCGACCAAAAGAAAATTCAACCAATAAAAAAGAAAAACAGATTGTACTGTGTCGAGAGACAACCCAAAGACGCAATGAGCTGTCTTTGACACTCTCGGCATCACCACGCCGCGAAACCTGAGCGCTATCCTCGTACACGATGTCGCCGAGCTGCTTCAGTCGTTCTAGAGGCCTGCTGCCCAGGATAGCATACACACTGAGAAGGTGTGTGCGGGGGTGGGGTGGGGGGGGTTGGCACGCATGGTGTGAGAGCAGGCAAGGAGAATGCAATAAAAAGGCAAACCGTTCTACAACAATGGCACAAATGTGAGTGTGCAGCTTCTGTTGCGGAGAGCGGGCCTCACTTCGGGCTCCAGAGCTCTCCAGAAACTCAATGGAAGGCCCGTTTGTATCTTTTCACAGAGAGCTACAAACTGGGGTGAAAAAACAAGACGCCTGTTACAGTACGAGATGGAAATCTTTGTGATTTGTTTTTTTTGTTGTGGTTGCCTAAACGTGAAATAGAGCTTTGGGATGTTGATCAGCTAACTGGCAGTGTGTGCACATAGCAGAGGAATGCCCAGAGGCCCGACCGCTGTGTGGATATGTGCACTACTGATTGTACAAAGCAGACCATAGCTCATCATCATAGCAAATGGATCTGTGGATGGTGAAAGCTCAATGCGGACAAACACCATGTGAGTAGAGCAGGGCAATGTCATTTCACATTTTAAATGTTGATAACTCCCAATATTTAAATGTTTTAAAACAAAATACCTTAATATTAATGTTAAATTCAACTCTAAAAAGAGTGTTATCATGATTGCTAAAACCAAGGAGGATCTAAATCTAAATATTCCTTTATTTTTTTTTTATGATGGTAAAAAGTGTCGTTGTTTTAGTTTTTTTTATATGGACTCATGTGTCTGAAATAAAGTTGAATATAATAATGGAATGTGGGGATTGCTGGTGGAAGTTGGTAAAGGAATACTTTGACATTTTGGGGGGGGAATGCGTCCTTGGTTTTGACGCTTAGCTTAGCATTAGGACTAGAAGCAGGGGGAAAAAATGGCTCTTGGCAAAGATAATTAACAAAAACAAAATAACGGCCCAACAACACTTCCAAAACTCATATATTCACTTTATATCTCGTTTGTTTAATCTGGACGAAAGCCGAACTGTAAAAACAACACGTTGTGGTTTTATGGGAGGTGATGTGGCAGACTTTTACTTGGCCGGGTTTCGCTGTTCACTTAAATAGTCTCGGGAAATTCAATGACTTAACCGCAACACCTCTTTAAAGATCTGGGAAAGACTAAACGTAAGACACCTCATTTTATAGATCCCCCGGTTTCCTAATATAATCCTGGAAAGGAACTAACGTGCAACTGTGAATTCATTACGAAGCTTCCTGGAAAGGACTACGTGATGGTAATCACTATGGAGGAAATCTAGACGCCGTCTTTTAGTCAGTGCAACCTGAGCAGACTTTATACCAAATAACATTTTCCCTCAGAAAACTTCTTCAGAAATCATGACGGTGAATTATGAACTGATGCCGATATCTTAAACTACACCATCTTCAATCTTGTAATACAAACAGAAAGAAGCCCGGATGCACCGAAACACAAAACGCCTTTTCGTGCTGGCATTAAAGGGGATGAGCAGAGAGGAAGCTACAGCCAGACTTCATCTTTGTAGTTTATGTGATTGGCACACCGACAACTCCCTGATTCTCTGCCTCCCTACTTCCTGTCCCCTGAGGCCTATAGGTAGGACCGTGCAGCGATGAACTCGCCGACTCTCATCAGCGCGGCAGATGTCCAACGCTACGTCACGGTTCACATTTCTTTGGTGTATGAGGTAAAATTCATAAAAACCGAAGGGGTTATGAAAGTGTAAACTGCGATTCAGTTTTGGGAAGCACGAACGATTGATTGAACCTTGTTTCACCCCGCCGAGGCTGGTTTGTTTCGAGCTTCTCTTTTCTTCTCTCGCAGCATTTCAGATCTTTCCCCGTTAAAATAGTACCACAGATACCAGCGTGCAAAGCTGAAAAGGGTATGTTTTAATCTCGCGGGAAGAAGTGAGTTGGATCGCGGAAAGGCACGCACACAAACTTAAATTAAAAGCTTTTGTAACGCAGCAAACATTACAGGTACAGAGAGAGAGAGAGAGAGTTATTGCCGACATTCAAATCTTACTTTTAACTCTGAAACTTTCAGAACTCGTGTTTATCCTCACAAATCTTCCAATTGTATCTGAAGGAACATTTACATTACATATTCTATATAGGCCTATAATAAAGCTTAATTCATTTAAATCTGGTATCACACATACACTTGTCTCCGTCATGTCTCTCCTGCAGTTCTTTGTCATCCTAACGTCTACTGCCCCCACTCTCGTCCTTAATCATCCCCGTCCCTCCCTCACATCTCCTCTGACATCGGAGGGTTTGTCATTGCGACCACGTTCAGCTTTGTCCTCCAACCACTGACTGCCCCAGTGAAATTTTCTGGTGAAAGAAGATATTGATGAAAACGTATACAGCTTAGACGTGGCACTGAACCAAAATCAAAACGCTGTGAGGTTGTTCTTTCCCCTCTTTGCAGTCTCAGAATGCTGCACATCTGGTAGATTGTGCCGGTGGAGAAGCACTGTGATCAACACGAGCTTCAGTACATCAGGTGGGTTTTAAAAAGACTCTGACCACTTTGTCCTGTGTGGGCGAAAACATCAAGGAACTGTCTAATAATTCAAAATTAATTTGCATTTACGACCTCAACATTGCTTTGTAGACACAAATGACTATGTTTACAGATACTTTTTTATTTTTAGACGTTTTGAAACCCTGCTCAGAACATAAAAAAAAGTGTGTACGAAATGTATTTGCAGTATGAGCTACACGGCTATCATGTAAATGAGCCGCAATGAAAAGCGAGACGGCGAGTTGTTTCGGCGGTATGTATTAAGTGAGGACAATGCAGCCATTATCAGACACAGAGTTGCATTAAAAAAAAGAGAGGCAGCAGAGATAGAGGGAGCTGGGACTGCTGTTAGATATGTCTGTCACTCACACATCGACAGGATATTGGATGGTGTGTGTGTCTGAATGCAGGAGGTGGTGTGATGGAGAGACACGGAGCTTCTTTCTATACAGCAAGACAGCACAATAAATGAATATTTGTACGCAGAATTACAGATAAATGTCATAAATACTGTACAGGGGTGTCTTGAATGCACATGTTTATATGCTTAAAAGAGTATTCCAACTTTTAGAATTGCATTTCAATATAGTTTTAGATTTTTTTGACCACGACTTTAAATTCGTAGCTTCCGAGGCCAAGCTGAAATAACGCAAAATACGTCACTGTGACATCACCAGGGTTGGGTTTCTCGTTTTTGCAAACTTTCCTCAGTTCTTCAGTCACGTAGAAAGCCTTCAACATCCGCAGTCAAACAGACACAGAAGTTGCCGCGGTTGCACTTCCAGAATCCTAACACACACACACCCTCAAGATTCAGAGAGAGGCCTGAGCTCAAGGCTCAAACGTATTAATACTGCATGAACTTTCAAAGATTGAATCCAAGCCTTTGATTCCATCATCATGCCGAAGGTTATAGATTTTATCTCGACTCGCGCGTTTATTAGTATTTCGTGACTTCTGTTGGGAAGAGTTATTATACTACGGTAGACTACGGTGACTGCTAAAGTGTGCCTCCCAGTGCATCGCTTCTTCCAGGATAGTCCCCCATCTTCTTCTTCTAATTCTAAAGAGACAAGAGTAGATCCTGGAAATGTGTTTTGCTGAATCACCACAGAGCTCTTTACTTCTTCCTCTACCTTTCACTCTGCTATCTGTCCTTATCTCAGCCTGTTTTCTTTCTTCCTCCTCCCCGCTTCTCTTTCTCATTGATCCACTCATTTGTCTTCGTGATCTATGGTTCCAGGTGTCCTGCCAATCTAAGACAGCCCCCCCCCCCCCCCCTTATTCAATAAGTCAGAACGTCCTCCCCGCCGTCGCTCCGCAAATGGATAACGAGGGAGCTTGTGAGCGTAGACGAAGAAAGCTGAGCAATGGGAGCGTTGAAGGAATTTGATTATTGAGAGTGAAGATAAATCTGTTAGAGCAGCTACCAACAAAGAATAGCTGCACTGCAACACGAGGAGGGGGAAATGCATGAAGCTTTCCTGACATCTGATTAAACAAAATTCTTAAATGTTTGAGGTTTCAAAAAAACAAAAAAAACACTCACCCCCAACTCTCACCCACATCATGATGCAACTCTCGTCCAACCCGCCAAGTGGGAACACGTCATCAAACAAAAATAAGCCCCTCATGTGTAATGCAATAATTATGCTGTTAGAAACGTAGCCGCTCTTCTGGAATGAGCGCGCCGGAATAATGAGGTTAAAAACCGTCTCCAGAAATCGAGGCACTCTTGAAGTGGAAAGATAAAGAGTCCACCAGCATGCCCTGATGAAGGCTAAAATGTCTGAAACGCATCGGTGCCTATTTTTGGGTTCGCCACACTTGATTTCCCTCCACTTTGAAGTCGATTTCTCTCATGCTTCTGATGGCGGAGGAGCCCGGCCTCACCTCACCTCTTCGCACAGAGCATTTCCTTTTTTCACCTTTGTCACACAGCTTGTGGTTTATAATCCTGGCCAAAAAAAAAGGACACTCAAGTGCAGTTACACAAGCACATCTGATAGAAATTGCACTGCGCTGGTTCTCTGAGGGATCTTATCAAGCCCCATGTGACCTTTCAGGTACAGAAAAGTCTCCAGCAGAGAGAACAATCAGACTCGGACCCTCCCCCCCATGCTTCCAACACACAGACGCCACGCTTCGGGAGAAAGAGATGGCAGAGAAGTGGAGTGAGTCAGAGGCCTCGCCCTCACACGGGCAGTGAGGCGAGGTGAGCGTGGAGCGCTCATGTCCCCGGGCCACCTCTGAACCAGCCGGCTGCTACCTGGCCAGCAGAAGGCCGGGACAATTAGCCAATGGGCTCCATCAAGAAAAGGCCGACCTGGAAGGCGATGGGGTCGCTCCATTATAGATGAGACGCGCCTCAGGAAGCACCCGGTCGTGCAGTGTGTTTGGCGCCGATCAGCTGATCGGAGCTCGGCCCCCTCGGGTTACGGGGACAGCGTGTTGACTTGTGCGCGCGGGCATGAATTGTTTATGGCGAGTTGGGGCAGCTCAGGTTTAGTCAGACTTTTGACATTTAAATGGGATTGACCACTTAAAGTGAAGCCATGTACAGAATGACAAAGTGACGTCAGGGGAGAGATCAGGTGATTAAGGCCTGAAAAATTTTACTTTGGGAACTGGCTGCTCTCCATGTCCTTTAATTCACTGGAATTAAGGTTTACGCGTCAATTTCTGTGACAGTCGCGTGTTATTTCATGAGTTGTCCTGCGCTACACACGCTGCAATACTGGAGGTAATTAGGCTCAGGACGTTCTATGAAATCACAGAATTACACTTGCTATCACAGCAGGTTCGTCACTCACCCTCAATGAGCTGCTCAGAGAGTAGAGTGTGTTTACAAGTCCGAGCTACTCAGAGAAGGTTTATAGGCAGAATGGGACGGAGGAGTCGAGCTGTACCTCGTGTATTCAAACAGCATCACTCACCTCGAGTACACACACTGTTCCTGCATGTTTGTAAGAGTTTATACCCATACTGCATATTATATGCACATACCGTCTGCAGCAGCAACATTAGTAATCCCATCATGCATCTGGTTTACAGCTTGGCCGTTTCAGCCTCTTTTGTCTCGGAATCTGTCGCAAAAGGTAACAGTGCTTATTAGTTTCCTAATGCTTGTGTAATTATCTTCAAACACCTTATATGGTATAATCAGACAGCCAATGAGTGCACGCTGTTCTGGATCTGGTTCTCGATACGCATTCTTTCATAATTCAGAAGATCCAACTGTCAAAACTGAGAATGGTAACTCCACACTCACAAACATCAAGGTGTGTCGCCTGACGTGACAGGCAGAGGGTATTGGCAGCCTTAAAATACCAGTGCGTGCCTCTGCTGTGGGCGAGTTGCTGTCAGTACTTTGCCACAGAGCCCTCCTGGTTTTCAGTCTCCTCATCTCATCAGTGAATGATTTACATCCAGGGATGCTGAGTGAATACGATGAGCTCCCCACTAGGACAGAAACATCAGCAGCAGAGGACCTCGCCCCGAGTTCTTTTGACATTTCAATATCAGGCCGACCAAATATTAGCAACCTAAGAAAGTTGAAGAAGAAAGCACATTTTTGGAATCATACCAGTCTGATACTTATAAGGATCATAAGATAATTGTTTGTGTGTGTGTGTGGTACGCAGATCCATCTTCAGGGTTTACAGTGGTACTGATCTCTCCAATTGTATGACATAAAACACGTCCCGTAACGGAGTCGGGACAGAGCGGCCGGAGCTCTGGGCACAGGTGACTCGTGGGAACAAGATCCCGTCCTCCTGGGGAAAGCCTGCCGCCGCCGACCGCACTGAATTATTCATCGGTTACACGCAGAACCACTGGCGAGTGTGCCAGGGTTGTCAAGGCAACCACAGCCCGTGCTGCCCACACCGGTAACCGCAAACCCACACACACACACACACACACACACACACACACACACACACACACAATTTAACTGCTGCACTTGAATTCATACTGTACGATTTGCATTTGCAAAAGACTCAACATGACTTTTAATAACAATATCATCTGCACCTCGTGACCCCAAAGCAATGTGATTATTGCAGAGGTTGGAACCCCCACGGTGCACACACAAACACACGCACACACGCTCTAAAGATACTTAATGCGCGCCATGTTCACCATCTCCGTGGCCCCATTAGGACAAAATGTCACCCTAAAATGTCACAGTCTGATCATACATACTGATCACAATTGTCCCTCCTAAAGTGGATCGTCTTTTGAGGATTTGTCCAAAGCATTTTGATGACTTAAGATGTTGGGAAAATGACATTTAAAAAAAGCCCTCCATACGCCCGATTAATATTCAAGTTATGTTTATGTTGGGATGAACTGTGACCACATATTCACACATGCTGGTGTAAGATTATGTCACCGCGCACAGAAACAGGCCGCAACAGTTGCCACAACACGCATCATTGCGCGGCGTAAAGAAGTACGCCCCCCCCCCTCGAGCGTTTGTGTCAACAGCTTAATTGACAGCCCTACATGTGAAGCCCCATTGGCATCAACTAATGTTGCAGTTTTCAGACACATTAAAGATTTAACAGCTCAGTAAGCTGTGACCGAAGATACATCTCAAGCAAGAGAAAGACTGTGTTGACATGCAGGCAGAAAAGATTGGGAACAACACACAACAATAACAAGTGGCTGCTGAGGAGAATCAGACATGTGTGTGTGTGTGTGTGCCATTATGAATCATTTAGGTCAGTGCAGGTGTTGTGTATTCTCTAGAATTGGGTGAACAGGCTGACACAGACACCCCAGTGGCTCCGAAATCTGCTCCCTTACCAAAGCCAAATGACGCCAACAATGCAGCGCATGTGTGCGTGTGTGTAAATAACTGACTCATCACAACAAAAATGGATTCATTCTTCTTTGTGTCCAGCACATTTGATGGAAATCTGATCATAGATTTTTGAGATACCTCGTTGACAGACTGATGCAATCCTCGGTAGAGTTGATTATTACAACTGACAGTCTGCTGAGTTTTATCAAACCAGCCTTTATGAATTGATTCCTCCATCTGAGACAGGACATCGACAGAGGGGAGAACTCCCTCTGTTGTACAGCAGATTATAAACCTGAGTGGCAGCCATAGTGGCGTTCAAACACTTAACGCGACTCGGAGCGAAGCACCGCACCTGATGCCTCTCTGTGAAACACCGGAGTTCAACCGAGGCAATGCGGCGCTTGTGAGGCTTTTGCTGCTTCCACGGTGTTCCTAGGGAAAGCTAAACAAATCCATTATCACAAATCCCAACGGGATAAAGCGAGGGTAGACTACAGAGCACAGAAATAGCTGTGACTGATACAATGAAGATTTTATGTAACCAGACAAATTTCTTTGACATACATGGAAACAAAATCATTTTAAAAATGAATATAATCCCGTTTCACTGCGATGTTTTGCAAATTCCTCAAATTAACACATCGTTCACGTTGTGCCTGCGTTCAAAGCTTCGGGGGTAGCGTGGACCCGATGTTAAAGCAGCACAGGCGGGAGAGCTTCAGCGACGCTCTTGGCCTTTAAACCTGCTAAATGTGACGGTGCATCTTAAAGTGCCGCAAAGAGTTCACAACCATCACTTTAGACCAAAAAAAGGGGTAGGGCAGTTAAAAACAGTTCGGGGCGGCGGTACGTTTGTGGCACCGAGCGACGACAACTCTTATGCAACATTCGATTCAAACACAGACACGGGAAAAAAAGATTAAAAACCCATTATCTCTCTATTAATTACTCCGTTATGTAAATGCTAATGATTAAAAATAATCCAAGAGAGCTCGACTGCTCGCAGAGCCCACCTACTGCATGTGGCCTTGCAGAGAAGGCATAGAAAGAATGACATATAAAATCAATGTGGATTGAACCAGAAAATAAAACTCACAAGGAGATGAAGGAGATGAACTCGTGGCTGTTGTTAATGGCATTGTCTAGTTTGCAGAGAAAATGACTTCTTGAGGGGAAGACAGTCGGATAAACTAAAGATGAGGAGCTCTCGGAAGGAAATTTCAGCAGTAAGCACACACGTAGAGTTATATGTTACAAGTTCGTATTAATTACAGTTTTATCAGCCGGTGACAGCCTGTACTTTCTGTAAAATGTAATCCAAAGCAAAGAAAATTGGAAGAAGGGAGAAAATTGGCAATTCAGCAAACTCGGCCATGAAGTCAAATCCAAGAAGTCAGCAATAAAGCCGCCATCCAAAACGTTTTCTCAAAAGACCGCAGTCTGACCGGCAATTATGGGAAAAAGGTTTTGGTGACCTCCCACCTCAGACCCACCTGTTATTTAGAGGAACTACTTTCTCCTCACCCTCTATGACCTGGTGGTGTGAGCGTACACACCAAGCTATCGGGAGGGGGCGGGGTTAAAGGAAAAGTGCGCTTGCTCTATGCTTGCTTTTATACCCGAAAGCAAAGTGTTTTTTGGCTTTATGCACCAATAAGCACCGTACATCGCAACGAACGGGCTCCGCCCTCCAACGCTCTATCCAGTTCTTTTTATACATCCATGGCACACACACACGTACAGTCATAACAAGTCCGGTCAATGACTCCAATGAAACCCGTTCCACACCGTCCACAGTCTACGACATCACAGACATACAGAGGGGCACTAGTCGTCCCGATACTGACTGTATGATGCCGTCTAACTGCATCATAATACCTGCTGGATTGGGCTTTTGAAGCCGGACATGGCAACAAAGCAGTGAGCCATATTTTAGGCTAGAGCTTTGCCCTGCTTGAACTACCTTTTCGGGTCTGCTCTTTGCATTCTATTGCACTCAATTGATAGCCCACTGACGTCCAACTGGACATCCAGTTACTGCCCCCATCACAGTCTCACTCAAGGTACCTTTGGCAACTTGATGCTCAAACTCTCACAGTTTCCTCAAGGGCATCTCAAAAGTTGTGGCTAACATGTTTGCGATAGCAGGCTTCAGAGTTCTCCCACCTCTGGGATACCCCAGACAATACAGTGGTTATATTAAGGGCCACAAATGGCTCGCATTACAGTCAAAAGCCCACTTCATACTAACTTGGAAGCTTTGAATTCATGTCAGGAAGCTAAAGACAGTGATCACAGATATGAAACTGCTGCGTTAGCGATAACAGGAGGCTGCCATCGACATACATTCAGAACTCATCTCAGAATGTTTTTACTTTTACACATGCAGATAAGTATTGACTGTTATTCTTACTTTTGCCATTGAAATGTTTCCTTTGTTCCCACGGGGCGAAGCACACATTTAAAAAGCCACAGACAAGTAACCAAGAATTAATCGCAAAGATCAAAGTGCCTCGACTGCAGTTAAAGAACATTCACATGCAAGTATGACAAAGAAAGAGCTTGGAAAAGAAAGGGCGAGGTGTGAGGCCTGGAGGAGGATAATAACATGCAAGTCAAGGCGGAGGACGTGGGAGACGGGAATGTGAAGCCAAGTTGGGAACTTGAAATACATTACAAAACATGACGATGAAAACAACACTATCCGCCGTTGTGTCTTGCAACAAAGAATAAAGCTGGACAGTTGAGAAAAGCATGGGTTTTGACATCCGATTGGCCCAGAGAAAAGGGGGGAACTTTCTGGGACAGCGGTCAACAAACTTAGCCCAGAATCAGATTGAACAACCGGAGTACAAAGAACAAAACCGTTTCACATCTCTCCAACAACGTCCTTCCCCTGTCTGTCATGTGAGCTTGGACATAACCTGTAGCATCTGGACTAAATTTGCTCCCTACGTGGCATGCCAAGCCTGCAAATCATGTGGATATAGGACTTGACCAACTGTCAGTGGACATGCCAGGATGTCCCCGCGTGGTGTCCCACGCGTTTGTGCGCACAGCCAAGTGTGAGAGACAGCGAGAGGGGTTGCCATGTTAACATTTCATGATAGGTGCATGCATCCAACTATGGCTAAACTGGAGGGGGGGGGATTTGCAAACCCAAATTACTCTCTTCACCCAGGGGAAGAAGAGCTTGTGTTAGTGCTGTGGAGTCTCGGGGAGAAAGAAAGACAAAAGACACATCTTCTAAAGGCTGGTTGAGTGTTAACGTTTATTGGCGTAACACTTGTAGCCTGAAGGCTTTTAACAATCCATTAAGTCGGGATACAAGATCAGAATGAAAGGACACCGCTCTCGCTCTCTCTCTCGCTCTCTCTCTCTCTCTCTCTCTCTCTCTCTGTTAGAATCTCCTCTGGCTGCCCACATTGTTGCCTGTGAACTAATAAGATCTCCTTCTAATGAACGGAGCCTCGGAGCATTTGCTGCTTTGGCAATAATGGCACTAGTGATACTATCAGGATGCTCTAAAGTGAGGATTTTCATGTCTCAAGTCACTGGAACCCTAAAAACACAAAGGTTTGGCTATGAGCCCACTCTGAATATGTGCTTTGACTTCTTTGGGAAGATCTTTTGTAGTCATTTGACTTACATATTGAATTACATGTGTATGCAACCTTTATAAGGAGATAACAGTATTAGAGTTGACTCATTTTAAACTAATCTTGTGGCCTGTACTCTCTAATTGTACTACCATGAAATCAAACTATTTTGTTTGGTGACACTGCTTTCTCAGCTGAACTGTTAGCCCACTTTGAGAACGTGAACAAGCCCAAATAGGGAAACAAATAAGGGTTATTCAGCTGAGATACATATTTAAAGTGAAAATTCCCCTTTGAAAAAAC
>NW_022280771.1:0-18576 GCF_004355925.1 Anarrhichthys ocellatus | reverse complement strand
TTGTTGTTGTTGTTGTTGTTGTTGTTGTTGTTGTTGTTGTTGTTGTTATAGCATTTCAAAAGCTCCACCTCAGCATCCAGCTGTAGGCTCTGAGTCTATGCTCCTCTAGGGCTAAGTTATTCTCATCACTCCCCGCTCACCGCTAGCGCTGTTCGTATAGCATTTCACAGGCAGCAGCTCCGCCTCAGCATCCACCTGTAGGCTCTGAGACTTTGTTCCCCGAGAGGATAAGTTATTATCGTCACCCTCCACTCCCTGATGTGCTGAGCTCTGGGTTTCTTTATGGGGAGAGACGGAGCCTAGACGCAAAATATCAACCCTGTACATATTCTACATTCACACACTCATTCCAGGTGAATCAGCTGACAGACCTTTTGTTTTAAAAATATGTCTGATACCATCTCCCAAGAACATGAATCAACGCTTACCGTCGTGGTTGGGGTTGCCCAGCGTCCACGGTTCGTCTGAGTCAAAGTGGGTGTCGCCTCCTATTCCCGGCCCTGGAAAGTAGGCGTGGGCCAGGAAGCCACCCTCGCCATCAAAGGGCGAGCTATCGCCGTGGAAACCCGAAGCGAAGATGATGGTGATGTCCACGTCTTTCTTGGTCCTCTCCAGCTCGCTGTAGGGCACGGCCTCGAAGCGCAGCGGCGTTACATTTTGCCAGACGTCGAAGGCCCGCCGAATGGCATCGTGGGTCTCCTCTGCCCCCACTTTGGGTGTCACGTTCTTTATGCTGCAGAGACACGGGAGGGAAAAGTTAAGCCTCGAGTTGGGATTTCTCCTTCAGCTGTCAGGATGAGCAAATCTATTGTAAACTGGTCTGATAAGACTGTTGGGTTCTTTGAGCGTAACACAGGGAAGAGTGGCCGATTCCGCTGGATGTCCACTCAGAGCTTGAGATATGGTGGGATATAAAAAAAAAAAAATAGTCAGTTTACAACGGTTGAAAAAAAACTAAAACACACACCATGTCAATCTACACAATCACAGTATCCAAAACTCAAACATCCATCCCGATGCTTGTTCTCCCCGCATGCTGCCATTTCACGCTCATCGTGTTCGCCAGCAGAAAGCTAAATGAAGCGATTTGAGAGGGAAGAACAGCTGAGTCCTCCCTTGCCGGCTTTGAGTTGCTGCAGGTGTGGAGAGGACGGGACAGTTCCCTGCCACTGAAAGTTATTTTCTAATTACGGATTATCAACAGCCCACTGGCTGCCGAGAGCCCCAGTCAGGTTCGGGCAATCACGAAAAAACCTGACTCCACTTTATTCGCTCTGAAAATATCTCGGTGTCACGCTCTATTAAAACGTGGTTTCTCTTTTGGGATAGACGGATGGGTATAGTTTGCGTCATCCAACTGTAAACACACACATACACGCACACAATACTCTATGTCTTCTTATGCCTGTAGCGCTGTGTCTGAGTTGAGATCAGTTGATAAGTGTAGTGTGTAAATAAAGTGCCAATTTAATTTTATTTATTTTTAAATAAAATTCTTCTTGCTCAAGTGTTTTTTTCCCTCCCATCCCATTTCCTCTGTGCATTTCCTGTAACCTCTCTCTTGTTCCCTTTCTCCTTGTGGTCCTTCACAGCATCTGTGTTTGGCTGTCATATCCCATTATGGCAATAAATATTATCAGGACGTCTGTTACTCATCTTTTTTTGCGTCGTGGGTAGACTGCTGCAAGGCACATCTATATACTGCATATTAATATTGTATGTTAGCTAAGATTAATTATTAAATCAAACTCAGTGAAAAGGGAAGCATAAAGGCTGGTTATGAAATATAAATAGAGTGTCGGCAATTTCATTTCAAATGTTCTAATTGCTTGAACCAAAGAATAAACTGTTTCTGTTTCTTGGTCTGCTCTTTCTAGACAGACTTGCTCACAGCTGACTAGCACTTCAGCAAAGATGAGTTTGCTTTAATTACTCTCTCACAAGCTTTGACAAAACCTTCACTTTCAGCTAATGACTTTCTGTTTTGACAGACAAAATGGAATTTATGTAATTGTATAGACAAACTATCACATTATTAAGTTGATATGATGAACATGTTAGCGAACAGTGACTCATCAACACATTGAGAAGCATTCATCTGGAGTCACGTGTGTGTCGAGCTGATGAAAGTGAGTTTACCGTTTACTCCTCCTTTAGCTCTAGTTTTGGTCTCCACCGACCCTTGAGGGACATATTTGGCTCTACTTGCTAATTTTGCTAATTGTTTGTACAATAGGTTTCAAGAGTTATTGTTTTTTACCATCAGTCTGCTGTGCCGGAAAACAACACAGATGAGAGCAGTGAGAGTGAACCACAACAATCACGTTTTGGCCCGTTACACCACAAACAATGAACTGAAGAACACTAAAAAGGCCTCGAGCCTCAAGCGGCAACAAACCTGTCTGGATGGCGTGTTGTTGCTTGCATCTAAGATTTGTCGTAAGGGATGTAAATTGTGATGAATGATAGTGTGGAAATGTGTGTGTGTCCTCAGACAAGTGTGAGTAATAAATGCTCGCATCTCAAGATTTGCCAGAACTCTTGAATTACGGAAACATCAAGTGAAGTGTTGGTAGTGCGATGGTTGGCTGTTGAGTAAGCAAACGGTCTCTGTCTGATTGGGGCCACTTACAGAGGCAACACAAAATGGCCCTTTTGTCGTTTGAAGTGCTGATGCAGAGCAGATAGAGGTACAAGTCCTGCTTTCATATCAATATCAGCTGACCCAGAGAGTGTCTGCAAAGACACGAGTGTTTTCGCCGAGATTGAAATAGAGAGAAACTGTTGTAGCACCTGAAGTGTTCCCAATGAATCCTGTGCATGTCCTTGCTCTGTCTGGGGTTACAATGAAAGGCTTTAGCAGCAACTGTGGCCCCTTGAGGAGTACAGAGACGGTTTCATCTGATTCTATTACCCGGCTCACCGTATGCGTGTGTCCTATTTTAAGAGTAAGAGAGAAGCGCGCGCAGACGGAGGCTGCAAGACGACGAATGAAAGAATCACCAGCCTGCTCTGAGGCCACGTAAAATATTCAACTCCATGTTGTGAGGTGATAATGATTCCGGATGCAACTCATCTGCTATAATGGTACCTGCATGCAGGGAGAACTGTAGGCATGCCAAAGCTAATTAGTGCCTTCCCGCAGCAAGTACTGTATGTGGCTACATGGAAACTAGCGCACACTTGGGGTGGCCATGCATTTGTTATACTTCCAAAATACCAGACTTGTTTATTTTTTTAACAATTCGTTTTGAACCGTTTGACCATGTCTGATTGTCTGACTGCTCGTGTTTGTTGCAGTGACCGTTCGTAGATCTCAGCAACGTCACTTGGCTGGTACAACATTATCATAACCAATGGCCAAAACAAAACAAAAATAAAATCAAAGTTTGTCTCAAAATGGTAAAGAAAATGAATGTGGACATGCGACACACAGAACCGTCACCGGTTATCGTTCATTGATGTTATATATAAAGATATAAAATGAGCTTCATTCTCTAACTTTCTCCATTGCACCAATTTGAGTTGAAATGAGCAGCTACGGGCACATCCGACTGCTGACTGGGGGCCAGGCACACATCCATGTACCCCACACACACACACACACACTCACACTCACACTCACACTCTCAAAAATGCTCCCATCCGATAACCCTAATCTGTCAAGAGAGCACCCTCTGCTTTCCACTAGGGTTTCCTCCTCTCCTCTCAGCTCATCTCTTTCTCTGTGCAGCTGCTTCTCCTCCAACCCCCCCACCCCCTCAATTCCACCGATCTACTCCTCCACTTTTCATCAAGCCCACTAATTTTCTCCTTTTCAAATCTGCGCCGCCACAGAGGAACCATGCACTCATGGTACGAACTCGGAAACCAATCCCAGTGTTGTGTTTTTAAGAAGAGAAAATGCACAGGCATGAATCAGTGATGTACAGCCCTACTTCAGCTGTAGGTCGCTGATGCACTAGATTATATTCAGCATGTAATACTGCTTATACATTTATCCTCAGGACAGAGGAGAAAAAAAAAAACAAGCCCACTTCTTGAGGATTATCCCATGTAACATGGGGCTGGGGGCAAGCATCGGCATGGTATGTATAAAATATTACAGAATGTGGGCTACTAAACTCACTGAATCAACAGAAATATTACATAACATGTTGTCCTATATATCATTACTCATGTAGCTGCATGTCAGAATTGGGTGATGAGATCTCTGGTGCATGTATGGCTCTTGCCATATCGGAGGATAAAGCTTGCACAGTCCCGGCTTTAAAGAACACTGTCTTTTTAGTGTGTAATGGTTGCAGTTTGGCTTAAAAGCAACTTCGGATTAACCTTTGGGTTTGCAGCTTTCCATCCTTCATATAAATCTAAATATTGTGCTCAGAAGTTGCTCCTTTGCTCCACAAGAAGAAATTGGGAGACAGTTAAAAGTTCTACCAAGACTTGGCTGTTTTAAATGGGCTACCATTGTTTAAAGCTTAAAGGCAGGATAAAAAAAAGAGAGCAAGAAGTGCATGCAAACAAACGATAGCAGGCTGTTTCCTTTTCTGTCTCTCTCTCTCTCTCAATGGAATGTGCATCTTAATGAAAAGGTCAACGGCACTGGTTAAGTCATGAAGCCCTGTTTGTGTGCACGTGCCTCAGTCTGCGCAGATCATTTCTTCGGGGCTGTGGGCACATACTGGGCTAATCATGTTAGCCGGATGTCTTCACAGCTTGACAAAAGCCCCTTTGACGGGTCGAGTCAGTGTGTGGGATCGTCTGTGCGTGTCGATGGTGGTTATGGGGATTGGAGGAAAACCGGGTTATTGTGAAGCTGCCTCTACATGAAGCAAACAAGCTTGACCGGCGTGATCTTGGCACATTTTAAACCCACCCACCTGTATGTGATGTGTTTGTGTTGCCACTTCTGTCCTGTCAGGGCGTACCGCCGTTTCCTGACACTGAATTTGGATGCGCCTCCTATCTGGTCGGGAACCCCACATCTTGGCTTCTTCATCCACCTGCACGAAAAAAACGATAGGAGGCCATCAATCATCATTCTAGGGGCGCATACTTTTGAAAATTCTTTCATTCATTGTATTTCAAATTCTGATCCAATGTAGCTCTTCACATTCGTGAACAGATGCAGACTTTGTTAACGCGTGAATTCGCTACACATAAAGTTACTTCAAAATCTAAACACAACACATGCAAGCACACGTTCACTCATGTATGACACACAGAAGGCGCCTCACCTTATCGTGTTATCGCTGCTTCGGCAGCGAGAAGCGGGAGGAGGAGAGAAGAAGCACAGGCACACCGTTAGCTCATCACGTTTCAGCCCAGCGGTGGGACAGCTGTTAGTCTGCATTCACACCGCTGGCCACCACATCGCCACGTCGCGGTTCAGTGGCCAATTTGAGCTCATTGCTATTTGTAGCACGGATGGCATTTCGGTGTTGGTGGGGACAAATGTCAGTGAACACAGTTTTTTTTGTGTGTGTGTTTGGCAGGTAAAATGATGATGGCCCTGAGGGTTTAAACTGGGTATAACCTGAGCCGTTTAAAAACAAGAGCATTCTGTATATCATCTGTTTGATTTCTAATATCCTCACATAAGTAATAGGACTTTGATTCTTAATGCAAAGTATAATCTTATTAAAACCTCTTTTACAGGCCTCAGGTGGGTTTACCCTCCAGTACATCCATGTGGAGACTCCAGAGACTCTTCTCGTCTTCGTGGTTACAATAAAGTGAGTTCTTCCACTAAACCCACGTCGTCCTTGACTGCTGCGTTGAGGTTCGACCGATCGCGCGAGTGGCGACCGAACGCTGTCCCTGTTCTTCCACTGAGTATTAATACTTTGCCATTTCGCAGCCTTTGATCTGACAACAGAGGTGTACTCTCCGTGAAAGGCCCCTTTGATCGAATTAAGACGCCCCACTTAATCCGTGTTAGGGTAAGTTAGTGTCTTGGCAAAACCACTCTGGGTGCCTTCAGAATACAAAACGGGATGAATGAGAGACTGGTCCGCCATTTGTCCCCCGTTCTGAAGATGTCTTTGTGAGCTTCAACAATCTTTAACCGCTGCTTGTTCGTTTGCTGCGTGTTTTACCTCCTGGCTGTTGTTCCCTCCCGTTGTAAAATTTATGTTAAAACAACTTCAAATTTCAGTGTTGAATCAAATCATGAAAAACCAAACAGGAATAATATCTAATAATGTTTTGGTATTTCAATAATTAATCAGACTTTGGAAACATTTTACTCATTTGTTTGGAGATTTCCAAAGTAACATGCATGTAAAAGAAATGACACTACTTACACTACTAAATTAAACATTGCCGCTTCTTTGTACTTACATTAAACTCCTATGGAGTCACTGAATAACTGGCAGTGTCTTCCTTCCTGTTAAATGTCTTATAACTTCCGTCCACATTTCCTTATCTTTTGAGGGAACTCGTCACGATGAAAGCTCGGAACTCAAAGTCCCCCCCTTCAAAACATGTGACTCACCCTATAGTGCTGCTGTCCAGAGAGCCTGTGACATTGAGGCCGTAGCGGCGCTGCATGGCAGCGATAGCGGACTGCATGACTCGAGCAGAGCGCAGCACCGACATTCTGGGGTCTGCAGGAGGGAGGTAGCCGTACCTCTGGAGCCATGACTGCAGACAAAAGAGAGGGAGGGAAGGGTGAGTATTTACAGGGAAGGGGTTCCAGGTGACATGCTAACGTCTATGCAAAAGGAACTGTACACTGAGGGTTCAGGGAATTGCCTTATTCCCTGTTCTATATGACCTAGAACACTATTAAATCACCATCAAGATACAGCTTAACTACAGAAACATAAGTAAGAAAAAGATCAGCAAATGGATCTAAAGGCATTTTTCCAGTAAGAAACCTCCATACAATGTTATAGAGCAAAATGTCACTTGTTATCTTGTCATTTGGCTTGTCGGGGACAGGCTTTTGGTGTAATAGAGCTTTCTGTGTCTCTATAAAATCCTGCTGGAGGGAATCACAGCTCAGATCTTTGGACCGGGGCGAAGATGAGGGATCGGCTGGGCTCCCCACGGAAGAGGCTTTAGGGATTTGGATAGTCCCAGCCTCTCTGTACCCTCTCAGTCTTCATCATAAAGACGGCGAACGGACTCCGCCAACTGCTGCATTTAGCAACACAAAGCCAACCGACCAAAAGAAAATTCAACCAATAAAAAAGAAAAACAGATTGTACTGTGTCGAGAGACAACCCAAAGACGCAATGAGCTGTCTTTGACACTCTCGGCATCACCACGCCGCGAAACCTGAGCGCTATCCTCGTACACGATGTCGCCGAGCTGCTTCAGTCGTTCTAGAGGCCTGCTGCCCAGGATAGCATACACACTGAGAAGGTGTGTGCGGGGGTGGGGTGGGGGGGGTTGGCACGCATGGTGTGAGAGCAGGCAAGGAGAATGCAATAAAAAGGCAAACCGTTCTACAACAATGGCACAAATGTGAGTGTGCAGCTTCTGTTGCGGAGAGCGGGCCTCACTTCGGGCTCCAGAGCTCTCCAGAAACTCAATGGAAGGCCCGTTTGTATCTTTTCACAGAGAGCTACAAACTGGGGTGAAAAAACAAGACGCCTGTTACAGTACGAGATGGAAATCTTTGTGATTTGTTTTTTTTTGTTGTGGTTGCCTAAACGTGAAATAGAGCTTTGGGATGTTGATCAGCTAACTGGCAGTGTGTGCACATAGCAGAGGAATGCCCAGAGGCCCGACCGCTGTGTGGATATGTGCACTACTGATTGTACAAAGCAGACCATAGCTCATCATCATAGCAAATGGATCTGTGGATGGTGAAAGCTCAATGCGGACAAACACCATGTGAGTAGAGCAGGGCAATGTCATTTCACATTTTAAATGTTGATAACTCCCAATATTTAAATGTTTTAAAACAAAATACCTTAATATTAATGTTAAATTCAACTCTAAAAAGAGTGTTATCATGATTGCTAAAACCAAGGAGGATCTAAATCTAAATATTCCTTTATTTTTTTTTTATGATGGTAAAAAGTGTCGTTGTTTTAGTTTTTTTTATATGGACTCATGTGTCTGAAATAAAGTTGAATATAATAATGGAATGTGGGGATTGCTGGTGGAAGTTGGTAAAGGAATACTTTGACATTTTGGGGGGGGGAATGCGTCCTTGGTTTTGACGCTTAGCTTAGCATTAGGACTAGAAGCAGGGGGAAAAAATGGCTCTTGGCAAAGATAATTAACAAAAACAAAATAACGGCCCAACAACACTTCCAAAACTCATATATTCACTTTATATCTCGTTTGTTTAATCTGGACGAAAGCCGAACTGTAAAAACAACACGTTGTGGTTTTATGGGAGGTGATGTGGCAGACTTTTACTTGGCCGGGTTTCGCTGTTCACTTAAATAGTCTCGGGAAATTCAATGACTTAACCGCAACACCTCTTTAAAGATCTGGGAAAGACTAAACGTAAGACACCTCATTTTATAGATCCCCCGGTTTCCTAATATAATCCTGGAAAGGAACTAACGTGCAACTGTGAATTCATTACGAAGCTTCCTGGAAAGGACTACGTGATGGTAATCACTATGGAGGAAATCTAGACGCCGTCTTTTAGTCAGTGCAACCTGAGCAGACTTTATACCAAATAACATTTTCCCTCAGAAAACTTCTTCAGAAATCATGACGGTGAATTATGAACTGATGCCGATATCTTAAACTACACCATCTTCAATCTTGTAATACAAACAGAAAGAAGCCCGGATGCACCGAAACACAAAACGCCTTTTCGTGCTGGCATTAAAGGGGATGAGCAGAGAGGAAGCTACAGCCAGACTTCATCTTTGTAGTTTATGTGATTGGCACACCGACAACTCCCTGATTCTCTGCCTCCCTACTTCCTGTCCCCTGAGGCCTATAGGTAGGACCGTGCAGCGATGAACTCGCCGACTCTCATCAGCGCGGCAGATGTCCAACGCTACGTCACGGTTCACATTTCTTTGGTGTATGAGGTAAAATTCATAAAAACCGAAGGGGTTATGAAAGTGTAAACTGCGATTCAGTTTTGGGAAGCACGAACGATTGATTGAACCTTGTTTCACCCCGCCGAGGCTGGTTTGTTTCGAGCTTCTCTTTTCTTCTCTCGCAGCATTTCAGATCTTTCCCCGTTAAAATAGTACCACAGATACCAGCGTGCAAAGCTGAAAAGGGTATGTTTTAATCTCGCGGGAAGAAGTGAGTTGGATCGCGGAAAGGCACGCACACAAACTTAAATTAAAAGCTTTTGTAACGCAGCAAACATTACAGGTACAGAGAGAGAGAGAGAGAGTTATTGCCGACATTCAAATCTTACTTTTAACTCTGAAACTTTCAGAACTCGTGTTTATCCTCACAAATCTTCCAATTGTATCTGAAGGAACATTTACATTACATATTCTATATAGGCCTATAATAAAGCTTAATTCATTTAAATCTGGTATCACACATACACTTGTCTCCGTCATGTCTCTCCTGCAGTTCTTTGTCATCCTAACGTCTACTGCCCCCACTCTCGTCCTTAATCATCCCCGTCCCTCCCTCACATCTCCTCTGACATCGGAGGGTTTGTCATTGCGACCACGTTCAGCTTTGTCCTCCAACCACTGACTGCCCCAGTGAAATTTTCTGGTGAAAGAAGATATTGATGAAAACGTATACAGCTTAGACGTGGCACTGAACCAAAATCAAAACGCTGTGAGGTTGTTCTTTCCCCTCTTTGCAGTCTCAGAATGCTGCACATCTGGTAGATTGTGCCGGTGGAGAAGCACTGTGATCAACACGAGCTTCAGTACATCAGGTGGGTTTTAAAAAGACTCTGACCACTTTGTCCTGTGTGGGCGAAAACATCAAGGAACTGTCTAATAATTCAAAATTAATTTGCATTTACGACCTCAACATTGCTTTGTAGACACAAATGACTATGTTTACAGATACTTTTTTATTTTTAGACGTTTTGAAACCCTGCTCAGAACATAAAAAAAAGTGTGTACGAAATGTATTTGCAGTATGAGCTACACGGCTATCATGTAAATGAGCCGCAATGAAAAGCGAGACGGCGAGTTGTTTCGGCGGTATGTATTAAGTGAGGACAATGCAGCCATTATCAGACACAGAGTTGCATTAAAAAAAAGAGAGGCAGCAGAGATAGAGGGAGCTGGGACTGCTGTTAGATATGTCTGTCACTCACACATCGACAGGATATTGGATGGTGTGTGTGTCTGAATGCAGGAGGTGGTGTGATGGAGAGACACGGAGCTTCTTTCTATACAGCAAGACAGCACAATAAATGAATATTTGTACGCAGAATTACAGATAAATGTCATAAATACTGTACAGGGGTGTCTTGAATGCACATGTTTATATGCTTAAAAGAGTATTCCAACTTTTAGAATTGCATTTCAATATAGTTTTAGATTTTTTTGACCACGACTTTAAATTCGTAGCTTCCGAGGCCAAGCTGAAATAACGCAAAATACGTCACTGTGACATCACCAGGGTTGGGTTTCTCGTTTTTGCAAACTTTCCTCAGTTCTTCAGTCACGTAGAAAGCCTTCAACATCCGCAGTCAAACAGACACAGAAGTTGCCGCGGTTGCACTTCCAGAATCCTAACACACACACACCCTCAAGATTCAGAGAGAGGCCTGAGCTCAAGGCTCAAACGTATTAATACTGCATGAACTTTCAAAGATTGAATCCAAGCCTTTGATTCCATCATCATGCCGAAGGTTATAGATTTTATCTCGACTCGCGCGTTTATTAGTATTTCGTGACTTCTGTTGGGAAGAGTTATTATACTACGGTAGACTACGGTGACTGCTAAAGTGTGCCTCCCAGTGCATCGCTTCTTCCAGGATAGTCCCCCATCTTCTTCTTCTAATTCTAAAGAGACAAGAGTAGATCCTGGAAATGTGTTTTGCTGAATCACCACAGAGCTCTTTACTTCTTCCTCTACCTTTCACTCTGCTATCTGTCCTTATCTCAGCCTGTTTTCTTTCTTCCTCCTCCCCGCTTCTCTTTCTCATTGATCCACTCATTTGTCTTCGTGATCTATGGTTCCAGGTGTCCTGCCAATCTAAGACAGCCCCCCCCCCCCCCCCTTATTCAATAAGTCAGAACGTCCTCCCCGCCGTCGCTCCGCAAATGGATAACGAGGGAGCTTGTGAGCGTAGACGAAGAAAGCTGAGCAATGGGAGCGTTGAAGGAATTTGATTATTGAGAGTGAAGATAAATCTGTTAGAGCAGCTACCAACAAAGAATAGCTGCACTGCAACACGAGGAGGGGGAAATGCATGAAGCTTTCCTGACATCTGATTAAACAAAATTCTTAAATGTTTGAGGTTTCAAAAAAACAAAAAAAACACTCACCCCCAACTCTCACCCACATCATGATGCAACTCTCGTCCAACCCGCCAAGTGGGAACACGTCATCAAACAAAAATAAGCCCCTCATGTGTAATGCAATAATTATGCTGTTAGAAACGTAGCCGCTCTTCTGGAATGAGCGCGCCGGAATAATGAGGTTAAAAACCGTCTCCAGAAATCGAGGCACTCTTGAAGTGGAAAGATAAAGAGTCCACCAGCATGCCCTGATGAAGGCTAAAATGTCTGAAACGCATCGGTGCCTATTTTTGGGTTCGCCACACTTGATTTCCCTCCACTTTGAAGTCGATTTCTCTCATGCTTCTGATGGCGGAGGAGCCCGGCCTCACCTCACCTCTTCGCACAGAGCATTTCCTTTTTTCACCTTTGTCACACAGCTTGTGGTTTATAATCCTGGCCAAAAAAAAAGGACACTCAAGTGCAGTTACACAAGCACATCTGATAGAAATTGCACTGCGCTGGTTCTCTGAGGGATCTTATCAAGCCCCATGTGACCTTTCAGGTACAGAAAAGTCTCCAGCAGAGAGAACAATCAGACTCGGACCCTCCCCCCCATGCTTCCAACACACAGACGCCACGCTTCGGGAGAAAGAGATGGCAGAGAAGTGGAGTGAGTCAGAGGCCTCGCCCTCACACGGGCAGTGAGGCGAGGTGAGCGTGGAGCGCTCATGTCCCCGGGCCACCTCTGAACCAGCCGGCTGCTACCTGGCCAGCAGAAGGCCGGGACAATTAGCCAATGGGCTCCATCAAGAAAAGGCCGACCTGGAAGGCGATGGGGTCGCTCCATTATAGATGAGACGCGCCTCAGGAAGCACCCGGTCGTGCAGTGTGTTTGGCGCCGATCAGCTGATCGGAGCTCGGCCCCCTCGGGTTACGGGGACAGCGTGTTGACTTGTGCGCGCGGGCATGAATTGTTTATGGCGAGTTGGGGCAGCTCAGGTTTAGTCAGACTTTTGACATTTAAATGGGATTGACCACTTAAAGTGAAGCCATGTACAGAATGACAAAGTGACGTCAGGGGAGAGATCAGGTGATTAAGGCCTGAAAAATTTTACTTTGGGAACTGGCTGCTCTCCATGTCCTTTAATTCACTGGAATTAAGGTTTACGCGTCAATTTCTGTGACAGTCGCGTGTTATTTCATGAGTTGTCCTGCGCTACACACGCTGCAATACTGGAGGTAATTAGGCTCAGGACGTTCTATGAAATCACAGAATTACACTTGCTATCACAGCAGGTTCGTCACTCACCCTCAATGAGCTGCTCAGAGAGTAGAGTGTGTTTACAAGTCCGAGCTACTCAGAGAAGGTTTATAGGCAGAATGGGACGGAGGAGTCGAGCTGTACCTCGTGTATTCAAACAGCATCACTCACCTCGAGTACACACACTGTTCCTGCATGTTTGTAAGAGTTTATACCCATACTGCATATTATATGCACATACCGTCTGCAGCAGCAACATTAGTAATCCCATCATGCATCTGGTTTACAGCTTGGCCGTTTCAGCCTCTTTTGTCTCGGAATCTGTCGCAAAAGGTAACAGTGCTTATTAGTTTCCTAATGCTTGTGTAATTATCTTCAAACACCTTATATGGTATAATCAGACAGCCAATGAGTGCACGCTGTTCTGGATCTGGTTCTCGATACGCATTCTTTCATAATTCAGAAGATCCAACTGTCAAAACTGAGAATGGTAACTCCACACTCACAAACATCAAGGTGTGTCGCCTGACGTGACAGGCAGAGGGTATTGGCAGCCTTAAAATACCAGTGCGTGCCTCTGCTGTGGGCGAGTTGCTGTCAGTACTTTGCCACAGAGCCCTCCTGGTTTTCAGTCTCCTCATCTCATCAGTGAATGATTTACATCCAGGGATGCTGAGTGAATACGATGAGCTCCCCACTAGGACAGAAACATCAGCAGCAGAGGACCTCGCCCCGAGTTCTTTTGACATTTCAATATCAGGCCGACCAAATATTAGCAACCTAAGAAAGTTGAAGAAGAAAGCACATTTTTGGAATCATACCAGTCTGATACTTATAAGGATCATAAGATAATTGTTTGTGTGTGTGTGTGGTACGCAGATCCATCTTCAGGGTTTACAGTGGTACTGATCTCTCCAATTGTATGACATAAAACACGTCCCGTAA
Organism: Anarrhichthys ocellatus; assembly: GCF_004355925.1. Classification (NCBI taxonomy): domain Eukaryota; kingdom Metazoa; phylum Chordata; class Actinopteri; order Perciformes; family Anarhichadidae; genus Anarrhichthys; species Anarrhichthys ocellatus. The sequence goes on along the minus strand of NW_022280771.1, from coordinate 5,007 downwards.
CGGAGTCGGGACAGAGCGGCCGGAGCTCTGGGCACAGGTGACTCGTGGGAACAAGATCCCGTCCTCCTGGGGAAAGCCTGCCGCCGCCGACCGCACTGAATTATTCATCGGTTACACGCAGAACCACTGGCGAGTGTGCCAGGGTTGTCAAGGCAACCACAGCCCGTGCTGCCCACACCGGTAACCGCAAACCCACACACACACACACACACACACACACACACACACACACACACACAATTTAACTGCTGCACTTGAATTCATACTGTACGATTTGCATTTGCAAAAGACTCAACATGACTTTTAATAACAATATCATCTGCACCTCGTGACCCCAAAGCAATGTGATTATTGCAGAGGTTGGAACCCCCACGGTGCACACACAAACACACGCACACACGCTCTAAAGATACTTAATGCGCGCCATGTTCACCATCTCCGTGGCCCCATTAGGACAAAATGTCACCCTAAAATGTCACAGTCTGATCATACATACTGATCACAATTGTCCCTCCTAAAGTGGATCGTCTTTTGAGGATTTGTCCAAAGCATTTTGATGACTTAAGATGTTGGGAAAATGACATTTAAAAAAAGCCCTCCATACGCCCGATTAATATTCAAGTTATGTTTATGTTGGGATGAACTGTGACCACATATTCACACATGCTGGTGTAAGATTATGTCACCGCGCACAGAAACAGGCCGCAACAGTTGCCACAACACGCATCATTGCGCGGCGTAAAGAAGTACGCCCCCCCCCCTCGAGCGTTTGTGTCAACAGCTTAATTGACAGCCCTACATGTGAAGCCCCATTGGCATCAACTAATGTTGCAGTTTTCAGACACATTAAAGATTTAACAGCTCAGTAAGCTGTGACCGAAGATACATCTCAAGCAAGAGAAAGACTGTGTTGACATGCAGGCAGAAAAGATTGGGAACAACACACAACAATAACAAGTGGCTGCTGAGGAGAATCAGACATGTGTGTGTGTGTGTGTGCCATTATGAATCATTTAGGTCAGTGCAGGTGTTGTGTATTCTCTAGAATTGGGTGAACAGGCTGACACAGACACCCCAGTGGCTCCGAAATCTGCTCCCTTACCAAAGCCAAATGACGCCAACAATGCAGCGCATGTGTGCGTGTGTGTAAATAACTGACTCATCACAACAAAAATGGATTCATTCTTCTTTGTGTCCAGCACATTTGATGGAAATCTGATCATAGATTTTTGAGATACCTCGTTGACAGACTGATGCAATCCTCGGTAGAGTTGATTATTACAACTGACAGTCTGCTGAGTTTTATCAAACCAGCCTTTATGAATTGATTCCTCCATCTGAGACAGGACATCGACAGAGGGGAGAACTCCCTCTGTTGTACAGCAGATTATAAACCTGAGTGGCAGCCATAGTGGCGTTCAAACACTTAACGCGACTCGGAGCGAAGCACCGCACCTGATGCCTCTCTGTGAAACACCGGAGTTCAACCGAGGCAATGCGGCGCTTGTGAGGCTTTTGCTGCTTCCACGGTGTTCCTAGGGAAAGCTAAACAAATCCATTATCACAAATCCCAACGGGATAAAGCGAGGGTAGACTACAGAGCACAGAAATAGCTGTGACTGATACAATGAAGATTTTATGTAACCAGACAAATTTCTTTGACATACATGGAAACAAAATCATTTTAAAAATGAATATAATCCCGTTTCACTGCGATGTTTTGCAAATTCCTCAAATTAACACATCGTTCACGTTGTGCCTGCGTTCAAAGCTTCGGGGGTAGCGTGGACCCGATGTTAAAGCAGCACAGGCGGGAGAGCTTCAGCGACGCTCTTGGCCTTTAAACCTGCTAAATGTGACGGTGCATCTTAAAGTGCCGCAAAGAGTTCACAACCATCACTTTAGACCAAAAAAAGGGGTAGGGCAGTTAAAAACAGTTCGGGGCGGCGGTACGTTTGTGGCACCGAGCGACGACAACTCTTATGCAACATTCGATTCAAACACAGACACGGGAAAAAAAAGATTAAAAACCCATTATCTCTCTATTAATTACTCCGTTATGTAAATGCTAATGATTAAAAATAATCCAAGAGAGCTCGACTGCTCGCAGAGCCCACCTACTGCATGTGGCCTTGCAGAGAAGGCATAGAAAGAATGACATATAAAATCAATGTGGATTGAACCAGAAAATAAAACTCACAAGGAGATGAAGGAGATGAACTCGTGGCTGTTGTTAATGGCATTGTCTAGTTTGCAGAGAAAATGACTTCTTGAGGGGAAGACAGTCGGATAAACTAAAGATGAGGAGCTCTCGGAAGGAAATTTCAGCAGTAAGCACACACGTAGAGTTATATGTTACAAGTTCGTATTAATTACAGTTTTATCAGCCGGTGACAGCCTGTACTTTCTGTAAAATGTAATCCAAAGCAAAGAAAATTGGAAGAAGGGAGAAAATTGGCAATTCAGCAAACTCGGCCATGAAGTCAAATCCAAGAAGTCAGCAATAAAGCCGCCATCCAAAACGTTTTCTCAAAAGACCGCAGTCTGACCGGCAATTATGGGAAAAAGGTTTTGGTGACCTCCCACCTCAGACCCACCTGTTATTTAGAGGAACTACTTTCTCCTCACCCTCTATGACCTGGTGGTGTGAGCGTACACACCAAGCTATCGGGAGGGGGCGGGGTTAAAGGAAAAGTGCGCTTGCTCTATGCTTGCTTTTATACCCGAAAGCAAAGTGTTTTTTGGCTTTATGCACCAATAAGCACCGTACATCGCAACGAACGGGCTCCGCCCTCCAACGCTCTATCCAGTTCTTTTTATACATCCATGGCACACACACACGTACAGTCATAACAAGTCCGGTCAATGACTCCAATGAAACCCGTTCCACACCGTCCACAGTCTACGACATCACAGACATACAGAGGGGCACTAGTCGTCCCGATACTGACTGTATGATGCCGTCTAACTGCATCATAATACCTGCTGGATTGGGCTTTTGAAGCCGGACATGGCAACAAAGCAGTGAGCCATATTTTAGGCTAGAGCTTTGCCCTGCTTGAACTACCTTTTCGGGTCTGCTCTTTGCATTCTATTGCACTCAATTGATAGCCCACTGACGTCCAACTGGACATCCAGTTACTGCCCCCATCACAGTCTCACTCAAGGTACCTTTGGCAACTTGATGCTCAAACTCTCACAGTTTCCTCAAGGGCATCTCAAAAGTTGTGGCTAACATGTTTGCGATAGCAGGCTTCAGAGTTCTCCCACCTCTGGGATACCCCAGACAATACAGTGGTTATATTAAGGGCCACAAATGGCTCGCATTACAGTCAAAAGCCCACTTCATACTAACTTGGAAGCTTTGAATTCATGTCAGGAAGCTAAAGACAGTGATCACAGATATGAAACTGCTGCGTTAGCGATAACAGGAGGCTGCCATCGACATACATTCAGAACTCATCTCAGAATGTTTTTACTTTTACACATGCAGATAAGTATTGACTGTTATTCTTACTTTTGCCATTGAAATGTTTCCTTTGTTCCCACGGGGCGAAGCACACATTTAAAAAGCCACAGACAAGTAACCAAGAATTAATCGCAAAGATCAAAGTGCCTCGACTGCAGTTAAAGAACATTCACATGCAAGTATGACAAAGAAAGAGCTTGGAAAAGAAAGGGCGAGGTGTGAGGCCTGGAGGAGGATAATAACATGCAAGTCAAGGCGGAGGACGTGGGAGACGGGAATGTGAAGCCAAGTTGGGAACTTGAAATACATTACAAAACATGACGATGAAAACAACACTATCCGCCGTTGTGTCTTGCAACAAAGAATAAAGCTGGACAGTTGAGAAAAGCATGGGTTTTGACATCCGATTGGCCCAGAGAAAAGGGGGGAACTTTCTGGGACAGCGGTCAACAAACTTAGCCCAGAATCAGATTGAACAACCGGAGTACAAAGAACAAAACCGTTTCACATCTCTCCAACAACGTCCTTCCCCTGTCTGTCATGTGAGCTTGGACATAACCTGTAGCATCTGGACTAAATTTGCTCCCTACGTGGCATGCCAAGCCTGCAAATCATGTGGATATAGGACTTGACCAACTGTCAGTGGACATGCCAGGATGTCCCCGCGTGGTGTCCCACGCGTTTGTGCGCACAGCCAAGTGTGAGAGACAGCGAGAGGGGTTGCCATGTTAACATTTCATGATAGGTGCATGCATCCAACTATGGCTAAACTGGAGGGGGGGGGGATTTGCAAACCCAAATTACTCTCTTCACCCAGGGGAAGAAGAGCTTGTGTTAGTGCTGTGGAGTCTCGGGGAGAAAGAAAGACAAAAGACACATCTTCTAAAGGCTGGTTGAGTGTTAACGTTTATTGGCGTAACACTTGTAGCCTGAAGGCTTTTAACAATCCATTAAGTCGGGATACAAGATCAGAATGAAAGGACACCGCTCTCGCTCTCTCTCTCGCTCTCTCTCTCTCTCTCTCTCTCTCTCTCTGTTAGAATCTCCTCTGGCTGCCCACATTGTTGCCTGTGAACTAATAAGATCTCCTTCTAATGAACGGAGCCTCGGAGCATTTGCTGCTTTGGCAATAATGGCACTAGTGATACTATCAGGATGCTCTAAAGTGAGGATTTTCATGTCTCAAGTCACTGGAACCCTAAAAACACAAAGGTTTGGCTATGAGCCCACTCTGAATATGTGCTTTGACTTCTTTGGGAAGATCTTTTGTAGTCATTTGACTTACATATTGAATTACATGTGTATGCAACCTTTATAAGGAGATAACAGTATTAGAGTTGACTCATTTTAAACTAATCTTGTGGCCTGTACTCTCTAATTGTACTACCATGAAATCAAACTATTTTGTTTGGTGACACTGCTTTCTCAGCTGAATAACCCTTATTTGTTTCCCTATTTGGGCTTGTTCACGTTCTCAAAGTGGGCTAACAGTTCAGCTGAGATACATATTTAAAGTGAAAATTCCCCTTTGAAAAAAC
>NW_022280770.1:13795-18683 GCF_004355925.1 Anarrhichthys ocellatus | reverse complement strand
ATATATACACGGAACCTGCATGGCTGTAGACTCTTAAGCTCTCAGCATGACGGTCAGTGCAGCGGCGCGCAAATCTGAAGTTTTATTCACACGCTTATAGTAATTGTTGTGTCTTTTATATAGTGTGTTTTGGAAGGAGGCGGAAAATGACGTGATTAGATGGGGTTTAAGATGTTTGAAGCATTCATTTTCATAATTCTTACACATCATTTTTCCACCCTAAATTGAGAGGCTGCTGCTTTAGGCATTCCATTTGATCTCCTCGAGCCTTTTGGCAGGTTTTACTGGTTTTACACACGGAGTAATACACTAAGTATAGACCAAGTGACACTTGTGGAACAGTGAGAAGAGAGCAACAGTGCTATTTGAAAGGGCCAAATAGCTCATCTCTGATTCACTTAAAGTACTCTTTAGAAATCACAGCACTCGCTGACACGGTGCTGATTCTTCATCTAGGGGCCAGGCTGTGCTTTTTTTCATTACTGCGTTCTTAAATATGTCTGGTGGGGGGGGGGGACTCTTTATTACAGTAACTTCCACAACTCTAAGCTGTATAGTGAAGCAATATGCTGCAACATGCAGTCGAAGCGAGGCTTTTATCAACTCACTTCCCTCTCACTGCAAGTCCTCTGGGCTGGAAAATCTAGTCTCCTTCCTCAAGATGAAGAGGCAGGTGAAGGTTGTGACTGAATGTGTGGGAGGAGGGAATAGCCTGCCGCTGCTCTAACCAGCAGGCCAGTGCCTTGAAGTGGAAATGAGTGAAGAGGAAAAGGTGTGTGTGCGTTAAAGTGTTCGCTTTTGCGCCAACGAGTGCGTGCGTGTGTGTTCGCTGCCTTCGTGTGTGTGTGTGTGTGTGTGTGTGTGTGTGTGTCACTTCGTTACCTCGTGGCAGCGACGGGTCTATTTTATTTTTCCTAAGGGATCACCTGAAGTAGGCTCAAGACTCGGCCTTTGTCTCCCAGTCGGGAGAAAACTAATCCCGCACACAGCTATCAGATATGTTGGATGCACTCTGCTATCCATAAACATGATCTGCTTGGTATTCCTGTCTCGCCCCTTTTTTCTTTGCGTTTTTTTGTCAGCTGTGGCCTCTGATGTGCTCGGTCTAATGTTTGTGTGAGAAACAGCTGCCAAGGGACTCCTCGTCTTTCTTCACAGCCCTCCTCCTCTTCCTCCTCCTCCTCTTCCCTGCCAACAACTTTCATGCCACTCTGTGTGAACCCAGCCGTTTTCCAAACCAACGTAGAATGTTGTACTCTGCAGTGACATTTCTGTGGCATTTCAGCAGGCTCTGTGGGAAAAGCTGGTGATTAGCTGTCAAGAAGTCTGTTATTAGACACATGAGCCTCAATTGTGAACGATTTAATAGTGTCAGCCACACAGAGTATCATTCTTCTTTCAACATTCATTTTGAAGAGGGCACCTCCTTGGTTGTGTTCAGCTGAGAGACTTTAGAAACTTACGGCCTCATTTAAGTGTGCAAACGCATGTTTAAAGACGTCTTTGAAAGCACACGGATGGAAAAGACAGACAGGTAAGGCAGGAGCAGACTTTGATCCGGGATGTGCTTGTCATTATCAAGCCCATGGTGCGTGCTCCACTTTTCATTCCCCCCGTCTTCACCACCTATTTTCAGCCTTTTGATGAGCACAGATGTGTAGACGGTGTGTAGATAGTGTCGACGGAATACCAACTAGATGGCAAGCTTTCATTTCATTGTGTTTTGAGTAAAAGTACACGGGGTGCTCAGGGCAAGTGGATGTGTGCGCCTCTGTGTTAATTCTGTTGTCAAGAGTATCGATCTGTCCTTCACCGCTGAAGTTTCTCTGTATCCTCTATTTCTACGGTAGTTTTTGTGAGTGCAACTTGCAGCCTCAATGAGTTTCCTGCTGACCTGAACTCTCTTCTCTCCGTGGAGCTCGGGCCTTTTCCTGCTTTCTAAAACCTGCTTTCAGTCGTCACAGCTAAAAGCAGGTTACCAGAGTAGTTTATATTAACAGTGGATTAAATGCGCATTTCCAAAAGGGGTTTCCTGTATTGACAAACCAAGAGAACTATCGCCTGACTCGGCAGCTCTCCTCATCTCTACAGAGCAATTCAGCATTTCTCGGCTAATTGTTTTGATTTTCCAGCTTGCAACGTAACCGTGAGGTTCACTCTCACTGTCTTCATCAGGCAGCTGTGAAAAACTTACTGAAAGCTTTCTGCCCAGCAACAAACGACAGATAGACAAAGTTAGCATCTAGCTGGTGAACACAGTGGAACATTTAGGAGAGCAAAACAGAGCCGAATATTAGACTTACATCCGCAAACATGACTCCAAATGAATGCTCATGTTAGATCACGTCTGCTGGACGTGTAAACTAGCTGTTTTCTAACACGTGTGTCAAATCAACTTCATAAGGTGATAATATGTCAATGTTGTGTGGCCGAAGAGTCAATAAATGCAGGTTCAACATGTATTCGAAGCAAATGAGAGGAGAAAATCTGGTTCTCTATTTGTGTCACATTCTCTTTTGTTTCTGTTCATGCTGCAGGTTTGGGAAAAACTAAGAGGAAGACGAGCGCCCGTGATGCTTCCCCAACGCCCAGCTCGGACACGGAGTACCCCTCCAATGGCAGCGGGGGCGGAGGAGGAGGAGGAGGAGGCGCTGCTGAGAGGATCTATGACCTCAACATCCCCGCCGTAGTCAAGTTTGCCTACTCGGGAGAGAGAGAAGACGAGCTGACCCTCGTCAAGGGCTCCAGGGTCATCGTGATGGAGAAGTGCAGTGACGGCTGGTGGCGGGGCAGTCAGACGGGCCGCGTGGGCTGGTTTCCCTCCAATTATGTGCTGGAGGAGCTCGGTGGGGCTGACGACCGAGAGGAAGGAGATTCCTCGCAGGGCTACCAGGGAGGCTCTCTGGGGACTCTGTTGGCCAATGGGCGTGCCGGTGGCCGCGGTGCAGTGCTCCACTTGGTGCAAACACTCTACCCCTTCAGCTCTGTGACAGAGGAGGAGCTGAACTTTGAGAAGGGCGAGGTCATGGAGGTGGTGGAGAAGCCAGAGAACGACCCGGAGTGGTGGAGGTGTAAGAACTCGCATGGCATGGTGGGCCTGGTGCCTAAAAACTATGTGGTGGTGCTGGACGAGCGGCCCGGCCCGCCCTCCTCTGCGCCGAGCCTCCCGCAGAACCGCTCCGTGGCTCCAGCGCGCTCGGGGAAGTTCGCTGGGAGGGACTGGTACTACGGCAACATCACCAGACACCAGGCGGAGTGCACACTCAACGAGAGAGGAGAGGAGGGCGACTTCCTCGTGCGAGACAGCGAGTCATCGGTGAGTCTGTGGGGTGAAGTCATGGCTGGGTTGCATTACGAAGGCTGGGAGCAGCTCAAAAGAGGTAGAAGAGGACATTTAATAGAGTTTAGTAGGAGGAAGAGCTGTGTTGGGAAGTGTAGGTCAGGTCTGGACAGTTTTTGTTACCGCGACAGCAACGCAACTTTGCTAGATGCAGTCAACTTTACATTTGTGTAGTTGAGATCAGAATGAAGAATTGAGTTCGAAGATGGACGTGTTCTGGGCACGAAGGGGCCACTTGTGATGAAAATTGTGATAAAATGACAAAAAGAAACCAGGGAAGACAATCTGCTGCTGGTTCAGTAGATGAAGAATATCAGAGAAGTTTAGAAAGAAGAGGTTTAACATGTTGTATCACAATGACACAACGAGGTTGCATTGTAACAAAATCAATCCAAAATTATAGAAGTAGTTTAATATCCGATCATATGTGCGTTTGGAATTATAGGTTTATAAGAAAAAAAGCAGCAGCTTCCAGTAATATGCAAGACTACCCTTTTTCTGAAGTATACATATTAAATGAAATGGAAAAGTCATTCAAAAATCATGTGACACTATGTGCTTCAGCCATCCACAGTGTACTCTGTCTTAAAGAGTCCCTTTGGAGACAAACAAAAGTTATGTTTACTCAGAAAATAGCTTTATGAAGATGAATAGAAATAGCTTTCTGGCCCAAAACTCAACAGGGAACCTTGAAGAGATTCCTGATGCTATTTTTAACTTATAAATGTCTTTTTAAGTAGCTGATATTTTAAAGTTTTGGAGTAGGAGTAGTGACTGTTATTACTTTTTCGGTTTAAAATGTCACATGTTGCTGTTTGAGAAATGCTGGTCCAGATCTTTAAATGTGAGGCTACACTGCCACCTGCTGGAGTAAAGCAGTCTGTCTTAAAATGTCATTGCGTGTGTTGTTGTTTTTTCTGTCACTCTGTCATATTTCTAACCGCATCAACAACTGTCTCCCTCTTTACTTTCAGCCCAATGATTTCTCTGTGTCTCTGAAGGCGGCCGGTAAGAATAAGCACTTTAAAGTGCAGCACTCGGAGGGAGTGTACTGTATCGGCCAGCGCAAATTCGGCTCCATCGATAAACTAGTGGAGCACTACAAGAAGGCCCCCATCTTCACCAGCGAACATGGCGAGAAGCTGTACCTGGTCAAAGCGCTGTTGTGATTCACACATCCTCACATCTACACTGGATCTCACACACACACACACACACACACACTATACACATATAACTCTAATGCCACCCCCTTAACTGTCTTAACTCAAGCCTTAGCTCTAGAGCCTCTCGCTGTGGCCGTAGGTACTACATCCAGTTCTTCTCTGTCGCCTTCCAGTGGTGATCAGGTGAAAGTCTTTCTAGCTCTCCAGCCGAGCAGTTAACACCAAGATGGCGAGCACCGTGTCAGGAACTACCCAGCTCCATGCATGTCCTTCATGTACGGCACAGTGCGTAGTAATCCTCTCTCTGTCCGCTGGATGTGCTAAACATGTGCAGTGACCACATCTGCTGCTAACAGAACGCCTGAGGCCTTGTTGGGGGGGG
>NW_022280770.1:0-13695 GCF_004355925.1 Anarrhichthys ocellatus | reverse complement strand
GGGGTTGAGCTCTCCTTCTGATGTCATACATATTGTCCGTTTACTACCGCGCACATTGTAGGTTACACCATTGCTCTTAATCCACACAGGAAGAAAGACCTCTGAGGGACCGTACCTGTCAAATTGCTGGCCGTTGTTTCATTTTGTTCATTCATTTGAAAAAGAAATCCTTGTTCATTAGTTCACTTCTTCACTTTTTTTTTTTTTTAAAGATAATTTAAATTCCTCTCCGGAGGTTTGAATCACTGTTCTCTCATACAATGACTTCACAAAGTGACCAGAATCACTCTCTTGCCTTTTTCTCCTAATTTTCATCATTCCTTTCCATCATTTTCCCCCCATTTTGAATTTGTGTCTTCTGTCACCTTTACAAATAGTTTCTGTCTCCACAGTCTTTAGTAGTGATTGGAAATGAGCATACAATACTTCCTGTACTATGTGTAAAAGGCAGTGGGGGGGGGGGCATCAATGCAATAGGGGAGACCTCTGATTTTCTGTAGAGATGAATGTTTATCAATGTAACCAAATGTGCCACCCTGTACCCATACTACTGGCTTCAGGTCTGCACTGCACTCACCATACTTGTCATTCATTTGTAGCTCTGTGCACATGCTTTATATTCTGTCACGTTAGACATGTTTCTGTTCTCCAGTATGCGTCTGTGGCTGCGTGAAGATACTGACTGAAGAATAATAAAAAAACAAAAACTTTTTGGTAACAAGTTTGAGTAACTCCACTTAATTTGCTCCTGCAAAATGAATGCAGTTATGACATTGAACTTTGTGAATCTTGTCATTTCAGAGAATTCTGAGAAATGTGTCATTTTACACGCAAATACACAATTATTTCTACACTATCATGTGATCGACTGAGACCTAAATAATGAATGAACTCAGAAGGGATGGCCCTGAGCTCTACACTGAAACTTCTCACATTGTCATTCACAGGTCAACAAATAGTTTGGAAATACTTCATGATACTACTCATTCGTGAAAGCAGTCCTCTAAGCCCCTCCCCAGAACACAGCAATTGTCCAATCATAGCTTAGCAACTGTAAACTCGACATGGCAGGTCTGTCTACAAGTCAGGTGTGACGTGTAGCCTGCAAGAATGCAGATGGACCCTTCTTCCTCCAAGGCCAAGGAGCCCACCATTCATTAGCTTGGCTAATTAGCTAATACAATCTGCCCGCAACAGTTGTCATTTAAGATATTGAATGTTGGACAGGATGTGTGCCTCTGGCTAAAATCAAACGCAGGCTGTTTCAGAAATGACTACCGACTGGTAAACTGCTGTCGATAGCATTTTAACCTGCATGTGTTGCGCATGACTTTGAACAAGCGGAGCAACAGTATCTAAGGGAGCTGGGCTAAACAGTCAATTTATAATTGGAGTAATCCTTTACTGCAAGAAACCAAATATACAAATCTGGTCGATAATGAAAAGAATATTCTAGTCCTACCAAACATTTTACTCGTCTATTTTCTTTTCTTTTGTGCATTTGTTTACCAATGGAAGTGTTGTTGATCATGGGGTCCTCGGCTTTTATATGATATATCTGAATGTTATTGAGCATTGTTATTTAATTCTTGTCTCCACTGTATGTGTATATATATATAAAAAAATAAGATGAGGTGCATATATGAATCGCTGAGATCAAACTATGGTACTGTATCACTGACAACGTGATAAGAATTTAAATACTTTTGTTCAATAAATCTTTTTGAAAAATACTAAAATGACACGTGTTGAAATGTTTGATTGGTTGTCCTCTTTACCATCCTGCTGGTTGTTGTGCCTCCCTCCTACCTGCACTGGCTCTCATTTGGAAGACGCTTTTTGCTATGTTACAATTTTATCTGGATAAACAAGCATATCAGGAGCAATTTGGGGTTCAGTGTCTCACTCAAGGACTCCAGAGGTGGACAGAATGAGCCACAGGTTGAATGATCAACCCTACATTTAATGGCTGACACGCTCCACGACCTGAGCTACATCTGCCCAATATGTCATCAGAGAAAGAGTCGGGCATGTCAGCAGGCATTTACAGAATGCGGCTCATTGACTGCAGTTCAATGGATGCTGTAACAAAAAAAACCTCTTCCTCACTTCCCTGGAGTCAACAAGTGATAAGTGGTTCTCAACAATGCTGCGAGCAGCACTTCTGGGGGTCCAGCAATCATCCCGCTACAAACAGAACTGCACTAGTGTCATAAAAAAGTCATAGTATAGAATGCCATAAAATAATCACAAAGTCACAGTATAGTATGACAAAAAAAGTCATTATACCATGTGATATAATAGTAATTATATAGTGTGTCTTAAAAAAGAATGAAGAAGACTATTAAAAGATGCCACAGTATAGACATAGTATATTACGTCGTAAAAAAGTTAAAGTATAGTATGTGATGAAGTCATTAAAAGTCATAGTACCATTTGTCATAAAAACGTCAAAAACAGTCATAGTATAGTATGTTATAAAAAGTAATAGTATAGTTTATCACAAAAAAGTAATAAAAATGTAATAAAAAGTAATAGTATACTATGTTATAAAAAGATAAAAAGGTCATAGTATAGCATGTCATAAAAAAGTCATAATATAGCATGACATAAAAAAGTCATAGTATAGCATGTCATAAAAAAGTCATAGTACAGCATGTCATAAAAAAGTCATAATATAGCATGACATAAAAAAGTCATAGTACAGCATGTCATAAAAAAGTCATAATATAGCATGACATAAAAAAGTCATAGTATAGCATGTCGTAAAAAAGTCATAGTATATGTCATAAAAAGTCATAGTATTAGTATGTCGTAAAAAAGTCATAGTATAGTACGTCGTAAAAAAGTAATAAAAAGTCATATTATAGTATGTCACACCTCAGCATTACTGTGGTTTATGTACTATATTTGAGAAAAGGTATATTTTGGAAGATATTCTATTACTATTCAGTGTTTGGGAACGACATTTGCATCTGCCACGGGAACAATAACAGGATAACATTACATGTTATTTTACTATCATACATTTGGGCGATTAAAACGATGTATTTAACAACGGAGGAGAGAATATTTTTACCTTGCAAACCTATCGCTTAAATGTTGGCTGCAGTACCTTAAAACTCCACACGATGGCAGTATTGAGCTTCTTGCATTTTCACCTGACAGCTGTCCACATTTTCAATAGCCACATTACTGTCATCCAGTGGCCTGTATGGCTTCCTGTTTGAGCAGAACTATTTCCAATGAGCTCAGTTTAGAAACAAACACTTAATTACTTCATAGAAGAGTGAGTCAAGTCCGTTGTTTCTGCTTTGCAAATTTAGTTTAAATGGGGTCTGAGTAAGACAAAACTGTAGCATGAGTCGTAACCTAACTGGCTTGTTTTGTGTTATTAAAAGGAAAATTAATGGAAAACTCAACAAAGCAGCCAAACTGAAAGGGGAGAGAGGCCAGGAGGGAGAGAGGGAGACTAGCTGACTGCTACAAGCTTAAAGGTTCTCCATTTGACATTCAGAGCATCATGCGTCCACATGATGGGCTCCCACGCACACTTCACCCTAATGGAAATAAGTGGCTATTATCTTGTCTTTTCTTCCCTCAATAGCCAATAGCCATTTTTCCTGTTACTAGCAAATCTCACAAAAGCACAGACATGTATCCTGAGGAGACCTGTAGCTGTCAGCGCTTTCTGACACAAAAGGTTTCCAAAAAGCAGGACTTCTGCACAGCCAAGCAGAAGCAGCGTTGCACAGATGGACTGACTGAGTTTGTCTTCAAGAGAAAGTTCATCAGTCTCTCTTCTTGTGTACATCCACTCATAGGCAGCAGCAATGGTTGGTGTGGTCGGGAATGACATTTTATGAGGATTGGATTTGTTCCTCTTTAAGAAAGACAAAAAACATCCTTAAAACCCAGGAAGCCCGATGCTGAAGACGCCACTGCGACTAGCTCTCAATCCACGGCCTTGAAGTCGGTCAGCTCACTGAAGAACTGATGTGCCCGGAGTTGTGACCGGGCCGCCTACAGTACCACTCCAATAGCTAGTGTATCCCTGACCAACAACTTGCCTTCAGCTGAATATACAATCAGAAACAGGGGAAGAAGTAATTCCCAAGAGTGTGTTTATTTTTGGGGGGTTAAACACACCTCTTTGATCTTTCAGGAAGCCATTTAGGTTGTTTTTAGGATGAAATTTAAAAAAATCTGATTGCATAAGAAATATTTGCAAGTCCTTTATGAAATCCTTTTTTTGCATCTTCCCTCAATCCCTCCAGCTAGTTTGCTAACTTTCTGTGAATATTGCTCATCTTGGCAAAGACAAATAAAAAAAAAAGAGATATCTTTAAGTGAGGCTTTTAATTAATTAATTAATTAAGTATTTTTTGCAATTTGAAACATTTATTTCTTCAGTAAGTTGCCGATAAGAAAGAATTTGTCCATTACACTGTCACTGGCAAAGATCATCTGCACTTTGTGAGGAAGCTGACCGTCTGTGATGTTTGTAACGTTTCCTCTGACCCACAACAGAGAGACGCAGCATGGATTCAGCCATTACTCTGCCGATGTACTCGGAGAGAAGCAGACATCCACAGCATAGTGAACCTGATACCTTTGCGCCTTGTCACTGGATGTTGACACAGTCTGTCTGCATAGACAATGTGAAACCTGCCTGGTACAAACTTCTTTTCATCCGCTTTCATCCACGCTTTCACTCTCCCATCTGCTTTTCTCTCCTTTAACACCTTGAACAAAAACAATCTAAGCAGCTCGAGGACAAAGGTGCTCACACTGAGCTCCTGACAACAGCCTAAAAATATATCGTAGCAAAAGTAATTAAGGAGCTTGAGGGCCTGTGTCTGTATGCAGATGTGTCCTTTCAATTTAAATTACCTTGCCGGAAAACACAACATATTAACACTTAAGGACATTTCTTACACGTTGTGGCTGGAAAATATGTTATATCCCTCTGTACAAAGCAAATGGACATGACAGAAGTGAAAAGGGCTCCCTGAAGTACTTTGAAGAGAGGCAATATGTGAAAAACAACCATATCCGCCTTCCCTCTCTTCTTCTAATCCAGATGCAGTCGTCATCCTGAGATCAGTCTGAGACAGAAGGACGAGGGACAGGACCACAAGCCTAATCTTCCACTGATCCGGTAAGACGAGACAGAAGATGATATTTGATGAAGCAAACATGTTCTTCACACATGGATTTTATTCTTTCAATGGATACATAGCCTTCACATTTTTTTTTTTTTTTTTTTTTTTTTACAGAGCAGTTTTCCTCCTGAGAATATTACATTCCAGCATTACAGTACATCATGTTCTACACATTCTGATGATGCCCAGATGTTCGTTATGCACCTGAATTCACACACCTACACACACACACATTTCTCAGTATGCAGGACAAATTACTCTTTTCAGGGTCAAGCCTTTTGTGTTCTGTCTTTTAGTTCCTGAAAGCATGCGTGCTCTCTACATGTCTGTGCTACTCTATTCTCTTCTCCTGTCTCCGACAGGTATGTCAGCAGCTCATACACGCCATTACACATGAATGGCCGTGACATTGTAATATACATTTGTTCTGAAATGATGGACAAGGTGTGAAATAATGTTCTCGCCTCTTTCTGCCATTTCATGCTTTGACAGGAGCAGAAGAGAGCGATGCAGGCGGCAGAAGAGGCGAGAGGGAGAGACGAAGCCTGCCCTACTGGGGCCTGTGGGCGTCAGACTTTTCTTCGGGTGGCTGGAGGAGCTGCGAGCCCGGGCAGCTCACGACGGGATGCAGGACCTGGCTCGTACCTTCTGGGCTCACTTTACCGTCGGCAGCGAGCTGGGCTACGATCGTCCAGAGTCTGACTCCCAAGCTGAGGAGTGAGGCAGAGGAGAGACGGAGTAGAAGTCCCCTTTAACACCTGTTTAGATGTTTACAGTCAAGACGATCAATAGCAGTTTGTAGACTTAATAGAAGTGTCTTTTATTGAGTGGTTGAAGAGGGGTGGGGGGTCTCAAACAGAACATTAGGGTTCAATGGAAAATCTAAATTGAAAATGTTTACATCCGCACATCTTTCAGGGAATAAAAGGCTTTCGTTCTCTGATTTTGACTTTGGGATTTGTGTTTCGAGTGAGGAGTGTTTGTGGGGACTTTGTGGGGCATCTGGGAAGCTGTGTGCAACACACTAAAATAAATCAGACTCGGATCAGAACACTCAGATTGTCAAGTCAAGTCAAGTATGAGGAGAAAGATGGAAGCTGAGACAAACAGACTGGTGTGAAGGAACAAAAAGAGGAAATTAGAGCAAAGTTTAAGTTTTAGAGAAACAAATGTGTATCTCTGATCTGACGGTGTCTCAGTTCACACATTCCCTGGGTAAGAAACAAACATGTTGCAATGACAAATTATCTTTGTCCAAGAAGGCTCTGACGCGGAGAGAATTTCATGTTTTTGAGAGCCAACAGAAAAAGCTTTGTGCCTGAATCAGAGTCTCTTCTTTCCGGCACAGTGTGTGGCACAGTACATTTGGACAGGGAACAATAAACTGAAGGCCAGATGATGCATTCAATTTTTTTGGTGACCTAGCACAGCTATCTGAATGGCAACGAGCCTTCCTTTTCACAGCAATCAATTGGCAATCAAAAGCGACGATTTGTGCCTTTTACTGATCTTTGCAGCACACCAGCCATGCCGCAAGAGCACTTGAATAATCAAACCAGTTCATTCCACTTCAAAATGAGTTGACCGCTGTTCTCTTCAGTGCCCGGTGTGTGAGAGCTGGAGAGGAAAAAAGAGGCTGTAAAGAGCCTCTCAAAAGAAGATGTGGCCACTTTTGTTAGAGCCTCATTGATGAAATGAGAATAGCAAGAGTTTGACAAACGCAATCATCCTCTATCTGCATTCTTAGGCCTTCCACCTCTTTCTGTCTTTTGTCATGTGGCTCACTTCACCTTCTTTCCAAATCCTTCATGAAAGTATAGAGCAATCGTCTGCCAGCTTCTGGGTTTCCTGCATTCCAGCTCGGCCTGTGAGAGACAGAGAGACTGTTTGTAGTTCCAAACCAAACGCTTTCCCTCTGTGACACACAGACACATTCAAAACGTATTACAAGTTCAAGCCCCGTCGAGTGAGACTTTCTGAATGAAACCTCTATAAAGTAACAGTTTATCAATCAGTGTAGTATCAGAAAGGTTGTGATCCAGTCATTAAAGTGAGGCTATAACGTGATGAACAATGTACACAGTCTTCCCTTTAAAAATGAAAAGTTGATTTTATAAGAAATAAAACACTCTCTTGCTCAATTTAATGCACTCAGCAGTTTGCAACTACAGCCTTTCTTGGTGTGGTATGACGAGTAGCTTACGGTTACAACAGCCCAGTTCGAACGGCGATGTGCACTTCGTCAGCTGAAATGGAGGAAGTGGATAACAGTGGTATCTGCCTGGGCTAAAGTTTAGTAATTCATAACCCATGGGGAGGATTAGCTGGAGCATTAAATTGTGAAAACAATTAGACTGAAATATGTTTAAAGTCGCTCTGCATTCAGCTTCATCTGCAGCGTCACTTTTTAAACTCGCTATACTCGATACCTGAAGATAAAAACTAAAAAACCTGTTTAATATTCTTGGCTGGTATTTAGACTCCCCCTGAGACTGATAAATTGCAATCCTGACTCTTTTCCCAGAGCAAAGTGCATGACAACAAACCACATTCAGGTAAATGGGAGCTCTGCTTTTTCTTCCTTCCCACTGCTGCTCATGTCCTGCTATACATATGGGAGATGGAAAAGTACCTTGGACACACATGAAAATTCATTTAAGAGCAGAGAATCTCCCAGGTGCAGCCTGCAGGCGAGGAGGTAGACGACATTCCACCCCCATAGGCGAGTTTCCACTTGGAAAGTCTGGGTTGCCGCCCACTCTTCGATCTGGATGTGCAGCAGTTTTAGGAACAGTTGTTGCTTTTAATGTACAGACTCTGAGTGGATACGAGATGGCATCTATTTGAGGTTAATGGGGCTGGCTGTGTTGCTGACCTTCATTGCTCTTAGAGGTGAGCTCAATCTCGCTCTTTTCTTCTGCTTGGCTTTTTTTAAACAGCTAAATTGATCTTTGACTGCTGTTACTTAAGAGAATGCTCGTTCTTAGAAAACATGAAAAGGAAAAAGCAGACAGACGAGGAAAATGAAAAAACAGTAAAGGGAAAATATGGACTCATTATAGCACGAAGGAACAAATTGAAAAGGCCATAAGCAGTTTTATGCAAATTACTTTTCATCAGTACAATTTACAGAAACACAAAGAACCATTACGTGATTCACTCAGAGGCAGAGATTTTAAGTAGTATACGTCAAGCTCTAAATAAATCCTACACTTCCCATAATGCACCCTGTGTTTTTTTGTTGGACCATTTACCCAGCATGTGATGTTTCTGAGGTCATTTGGTCGTATATAAACTGAGTGACGGCCCCAAAAAACGATTTTTCTTTGTCAGTTTCTTGCTATAACCAATGAGTAAAATAGACAAAATCAAAATATGTTCTGCTTCAGTTGAAACACTTTATTTCATAGGTCTTTCTGTGCCGTTTCCTCTTCTCACTGGTTTGGAGTGGGCGGGCCTCAGGTGGAAAAATGTCAATTAATCAAGGAACATATAAAAGAAGGAAAAATCATGAAGTCACTGAACTCACATTTGTGCCACACCGCTAGTATTCTACATGGATTTGATTCTACTTCAGCATCTCTGGAGTCAGTGACTAACCAACCATCACATTTTTAACGATATGTAATAATGTTCACGAGGGCCAAATTTCTTATTATTGTCAGGAGGTGATGCTAATCTCCAGATTTGACATGCTTCTCTAAATCTAAACCGTTATACTGGTCCACGATGATGTCATAACCATTCCTTATTGTGTATATATTCCTTGGCATATTGGGATTGAGAAATATTTAAACCAAGATTTGTTGACACTTGCCAAACACTGATCAAACCACACCCGGACAATCTGATGAAGCAGAATAGTAAACTCTCAGAGGGGGGGGGGGCTTTAAACCTGGCTGAACAGATAAAACGGACAATAGAAATGTAGTAATTTTGATCTTTGTTTCTTAGGTATGTGGATGAGAAAAAGGTGGAAAGCTGATGTAAACTGTAATCTTGTCTTGATGTCTAAACGACAATCTTTTCAAAAGGCACATTCATCCCCACAATGTTGCCGTCTCTTGAGTGACTGAATAAATACGAATGGCATCGGCAAGGCATGAATTCCCTCTCACACCTCCACTTAGAGCCAGTTTCAGCTGTCTTTCAGGTCAGCGACTCATGTAGAATTCACCAGGAATAGCTAGGATTGGAGGGAACATAAAACAAGAGCAGCAGAACAAAAAAAAAAAAAAAGGAGTGAAGTGCACAAAATGACCTCGGTGACAGATGGCCTTTTTTTTTTGTCAGCCAGTGTAGCAGTGATTCTCACACAGCCCCATTGACGACACCCGTGTGCGCCATTTGCTGTTGAGCCCTTGAAAAGGCCAAAGCTGTGAAAGCAATGGCCTTTTCAAGGTTTGTATTGTCTGCAAATCTATTTGCCACAGCTGCGCCTCGTGTAGACACCTTATCGGCTGCCTCCGTCTTATTAGCGTCACATTTGTTGAGCCTGAGAAGTCTAACGAGTCACATCTGTGGTGTGTTTTTTTTTCTCCCTCCCCAGAGGCTGGAGACTGATCCGTCGTACTGGATGGACCAGGCTCGCTCCACTGACCAGGGGCGGCAGCACCACTATGATGAAAACGCCCCCATCGGCCCGCGTGACCCTGGTTCTTACAGACACGGCGCCAATGTCAACTACGACTACCACTGACAGTCTGTTAGCATGACACATGCCATCAGCCGTCATTACCCCCTGTACTCCACAGCTGATGCCTGACTCTTCTCTTATCACTAGATTATTCCAAATAAAGACGTGGCTTCGTACTGCACAAGTCCTCTGCCTTTTCCCTTCCACTAAACAATAATAGTAGAAATGTATCACACACACTCACACACATACAAATATTGTCTTCCCTAATGATATCATACGCCAATATATTGGAAATATTTTATTAAAATAGCATCTGAAATTAATAACAGCACATCCTGACATGAGATTTCACAAATTAGAACACGATGACATTCTGATAAACTTGTAATAAACGCGTAATGATGCTGTAACAGTCTTTCTAGAGGGACTGCCCGGTCCTGCAGTGTGCTGCGTAAACAGCCAACAGCCACGCAGCATCCAGTGGAGAAACAGCATCTCTGGAGACAAAACACCCCGAAACTGATCAAAAATAAACACAAAACACTGATGCACAGTTTGAGCTGTTTTCAAGATTCTCACATCTTAAATTTAAATAACAAAAAGCACAAATTCACAAGAAATAAAAGTAGGCTCTGTTTCCGATGTCTTGCCTCATATTTCCATCACCCAAGCTCCGGTATGGAAAGCCCCTTTTTCCCGCAGCGCAGCCAACGTGAGGCCACACAACACTTTGAAAGAGGAAGTTGTCTCTGCTTCTGAAATGAAAATAGACACCATATCCAGGAGTGTATTTCAGAGAGTTGACCAGCAAGGGTCCTCTGAGGAGTCTCAGCATCCTGCTGTGTTTTGGGAGAGTCAGCGGTGGAAGACCTGACCTCAGTTGTGTCTGGGTCTTCCTTTCTTCATGCGGGCGGCTTTAGGTTTGGGGATGTACTGGTTGTTGGCCTGATGCTCCAGTTCCCTGCTGAAGTACTGGATAGTTTTGTTCAAGCCCTCCTCCAGGGGCACCTGTCCACACGAGACACAACACACAATACATAAAGATACAGAGTTTAAACAGAAACAAAGATAAATGCTGAACAATGTGTTATATGCTATTACTCATTCAGAAAACCAATAATACTCTTTGTAAATTATGAAGTAATTGTCAATCTATTTTAAAACCTCATGTATCCCAGAGTTTGCCCCCCCCCCCCCCCCAACAGTAAATGCATGCTGAAAAATCAATATACATTTCAGGGTATTAGAGTTTAATTCACAAATGATGGATACGAAACAAATGACTTGTCATCTTCTAAAAATAAATGCAATTTATCAAATATCCATCTATTATTCAGGTTTGTTACGCAGGGCACGTACAGACAGACAATTATTCACGCTCACATTCACACCTACGGGACATTTAGAGTCATCAATTAACCTAAGCTGCAGGTCTTTGGACTGTCAGAAGCCAGAGAACCCGGAGAGAACCCGGAGACAGTGCTCGCTACTACACCACCGTGCAGGGACATCAAATACGTACTAAACCAAAAAAGACTTAAGAAAATCTTCACTATTAGCATTAGATCAACATAGTTGGAAAAAAATGCTCATATTGAGATATGTTAAGTGGTTTTATAATTCTATGTAATGATAAGTATAGTTTAGCTTTTTTAACTTTCTACTCTGTGACTTTAAATACTAAGTCAAACACTGATATCAACAGAATGTTGTAATAATGATTTCTGATATTAATCAACCTCTGTATAAAAATAGTGTCTGCTCTCCTACACATTACAGTCGTTGTGAATCTCCCGTGCAACACTAATGAGCAGTCAGAGGAGGAGACACTGATCAGTTATTGTAACTGGTTGGTCAGATCTGCAGCATCGTTACACCCCGCGGGGCTATAAGCTGCGTTTCACCGTCTACAGTTGGTTTGCAGGACATTGCGTGTGCGCGTGAGTCTGCCGTGTGTCACACATACCACCGGCTCCCAGCCGAGCAACATCTTGGCTTTTCGAATATCAGGTCTTCTTCTCTGTGGGTCGTCCTGGGCCTCTGGAAGGAACTGGATCTGACTTCGGCTCACTGTGCGTGTGAGAGAGAGAGAGAGAGAGAGAGAGAGAGTGTGTGTGTGTGAGAGCAAGCATGTATGTTCACGGACAGTTACAAGAGTACAGAGTGGGAGACATGTTATTCAACATATAACATAAAGCAAATGTTGATCATGAGAGAGATGAGTCACGGCAGATTGATGCTCTTGTGTGTCGTGATGGCTTCATGTGGAGGTTATGTAACTCTGCCAGATGTAGTGCTGGAGCTGCAACTCCTAAAGATGTAATTGCTGGCTATGGAGACACCACATCACACCAGCACAGTCATGAGCGGGCTGCTTGCTTATTCTCCTCCATGTTTCTGATCATACTAGAGATTACTCATAGTGAAAAACAACAGACTGCAAATTGAAGAAAAAGCCTGTTTTTCTTCTCCTTTTTTAATGTTGCTAGATTATAGTCATTTAGCAAAGCCACTTCCAACGCCAACATTGGACACAGACATTGCTGTTGAGTTGTTTTTTTAATGCACCACAAGCCGATTGCCATATAGTTCTATTATATTCGAGAAAAGGCAGACATATTTACGTCCGATATCTCCAAAACTAGGCAACTCACACCAAAAAATTTTTTTTTGATAATGAGGTGAACTGTCCCTTTAAGAGATTAACAGGTAAGTATCCAAGGCTTGAAAGGGAAAAGAGTGTTCAGAGACACACGGAGTGACAGCTACCCGGAGGGATTGGAGGCCTTACCGACGAGACTTTTGATGAGACGCGCAAACTCCAATATGGTGTGTTCCTCTGGGTTCCCCTGCAAACACATCACATACACTTTCATCACATCAGTGTCGACATGACAGAAATATAAAATGACACACAGGTCATTTTTCGATTTCAATTTCAAACAGGGTACGATGAACTCACCAGATTGACTGGACTGCTGATGTTACTGTTCATCAGCAGCACCAGGCCGTTCACCAGATCACTGGAGAGCACATCAGACACAGAAGCAGAGTCGTTACATTGGGTCCTCTTCTATTAAATGTCACTGTGTAGCTCTGCTATGTGCGAAGGATCCTGCATGACCATGAAGTTATTGTACATGTAACGTCATCGATTTCACATAATTCCTCAGCTGACCTGGACCAATATTGCTTTTTGCATTGAGCACATTATCACAGTGGAGCCAGCAGAGACATGGCAGCTGCAGCATGAGTGAAAACACGCCGTATAGACATTTAAAGATGTTTTAGTATTACTATTGTGTCATGCATACAATATCCAGTCAGTCTTGCATGACAGAAAATTAATAGAACCAGAATCAGTCAGTCAAAATGAATACTTACTGATGATAAATATACCATGTAATTATAACCTAATGGAGAACATGCCTTTCTCCAACTGTGGAACTACATGTTGACCACACAGATGGGCACACACAAGTCATTAGCACAATTCTGTCGACATGGATTAGACTTTATTATTAGAAATGACATGCGAACAGAAATAATGACGGGCGACCTCACCTACCGCTGGTGGGGGAACAGTGGACGCTCTAAACACGGCACCATATCCAGATCCATAAGCACTTTCAGTATATTGCAACACACTTCAACAAAGGAATGTGTGTGTAGACACATATACATATATATATATACATATATATATACATACATATATATATATACATATATATATATACATATATATACATATATATACATATATATATACATATACATATACATATACATATACATATATATATACATATATATACATATATATATATATATACATATACATATATATACATATATATATATATACATATATATATACATATATATATA
>NW_022280769.1:6547-18685 GCF_004355925.1 Anarrhichthys ocellatus | reverse complement strand
TGTGTGTGTGTGTGTGTGTGTGTGTGTGTGTGTGTGTGTGTGTGTGTTTATTTATTTTATTTTTTTTTCAGGGACAATGCACACTAATCAACAGTTGCACTGTAAGTGAGCCGGAGTTAGCCAGAGAGGCTAATTTCCATCTGCTGTCCCCGGCCAGATGTTTCAAGGCAGCCTAAAATAACAAAATCTCAAATTGAAACGGAATTAAAATTCATAGAGAAACGGACAGCAACGTATAGACAAAACCAATAAACAGCAAAAGAAATGTATACGACATTAAAGCAGAGCAGACATAACAGGTTTCAGCATGCGTCACGCAGAACAGACTCCCCTACAGGACAAGCACATATATAACACTGAAGCACATAACATACACATCAAAAAAAATGGAAAATAGCAACACTGAACAAGACAAATGCACATATAGACAAAACAAGCAGGCAGGACAGACAGCACATCAATGCTTGCACACCTGATTGGCAACAAGCCATTCCTTGAGGTTATGCTTGAATGTTTTGTACGTGTTTTGTGAGCGTATGTGTGGTGGCAGAGCATTCCACGAGTGAGCTGCCTTCACAGAGAATGTAGATTTACTAAACGAGCTTGACCTATGTGGAATGACACAATCACCTCTTGAAGCAGATCTAGTGAGTCTGCTGCTTTGAGTGCTTTGTTTAATAAAATCACTAAGTGGAGGCGGGGCCATACCATCTAACATTTTAAAAACCAGACACACATCAGTGAATTTAATGATGTTCTCCCAACTCAGGATATGGTGTTTGGTGAGAATATTGCAGTGATGGTGACTTTTGGGTTTTTTAATCAAGTGTTTTTAGGGCTTGTTTATGGAGAACATGAATGGATTTTAATGTTTCTGTTAAACATTAGTTTCTGTATGGACCTGGTCCATGACAACCCAGAGTTCAGACCAGGAAGCAGAGTTGCAGTCTTACACACTCCTCTGAGCTTCCATTAGAGCAGTTACTCACCCAAAACTACATAGACTGTGTCTGCCCCACGGCCACTTAAATTAATTAAATCAAAAATAAACGATCGAGGAGTTAAACAAAATAACCTAATCCAAGTTAAAACTACCGCAACAGTGCAACAAAATAGGATAATTAAATGTGGACTCTTAAATATCAGATCTTTGTCATCTAAAGCTTTATTAGTAAATGAGCTAATATCAGATAATCACATTGATTTATTTTGTCTTACTGAAACCTGGCTATGTAATGAAGAATATGTCAGCCTAAATGAATCAACTCCTCCAAGTCATATCAATACTCACATTCCTCGAGGCACCGGCCGAGGAGGTGGAGTAGCAGCCATCTTTGACTCAAGCCTATTATTAAACCCTAAACCTAAACTAGATTATAATTCATTTGAAAGCTTGGTTCTTAGTCTTTCACACCCAACCTGGAAAACAATACAGCCAGTTATATTTGTTACAGTGTACCGGGCCCCAGGTCCGTATTCTGAATTTCTATCGGAATTTTCTCAGTTTTTATCAAGTCTAGTCCTTAAAACAGATAAAGTAATTATTGTAGGTGACTTTAATATTCATGTGGATGTCGAGAACAATAGCCTCAGTACTGCATTTATCTTATTATTAGATTCGATTGGTTCCTGTCAGAGTGTACAGAAACCCACTCACTGTTTTAACCACACTGTCGACCTGGTTCTGACTTATGGCATTAACATAGAAGATTTAATAGTCTTTCCACAGAACCCTCTTTTATTGGACCATTATCTAATAACCTTTGAATTCCTACTAACGGAGTGTACACCGACCAGTAAGCAAGAGTTACTACACTAGATGTCTATCTGATGGTGCTGTAGCTCAATTTAAAGAAGCGATTCCGTCTGTATTTAACTCAATACCATGCTTCAATATAACGGAGGACTCCTGTGCTAACTTTAGTCCTACCCAGATTGATCATCTTGTCGATAGTGCTACAAGCTCACTGAGAAGGACACTAGACTCTATTGCTCCTTTAAAAAAGAAGTTAGTAAAACAAAGGAGGTTCGCTCCATGGTATAACCCTGAAAACCGCAAATTAAAGCAAACATCGCGAAAACTTGAAAGAACATGGCGTCCCACTAACTTGGAAGAATCTCGGTTAGTCTGGCAAGACAGTCTTAAAACGTATAAGAAGGCCCTCCCTAATGCCAGAGCAGCTTATTACTCATCGTTAATAGAGAAAAATAAGAACAAGCCCAGGTTTCTCTTCAGCACTGTAGCCAGGCTGACAGAGAGTCACAGCTCTGTTGTGCCGAGTATCCCTATAGACTTCAGTAGCAATGACTTCATGAACTTCTTCAATGATAAGATTATAACTATTAGAGAGAACATTAATAATCTCCTGCCCTCGACTAGTACCGATCTTTCCATAAATAGAGTAACCATAGAAACAGCTGTAAACCCTGATATATATTTGGATGGCTTTACTCCCATCGACCTTGACAAACTGACTTCAACAATTTCTATGTCTAAACCTTCTACCTGTCTCCAGGGGCGTCGTTAGGCCTATTTTAGGGGGGCTGAAGCCCCCCTAAAATGTTCTTCAGCCCCCCCCCCAAATAATTTGGCATTATTGGCTTTAAAAAAAAAAAAATTCTTTTTTTTTTTTTTTTGGTGATGTCATTAAATTAAACTATTGTTTCTCACATGGACAAGTTATTTATAACTCTAACATGCTACATATGTGTGTGCATTCTGGTTTGTATGTTTTCTCCCCCTTCAAATTACAATCCAATAGCCGATCATCATATAATGATATAAACCCCGGGCACTAGGACCTTGGGGAGGCTGCTGCGCTGCAAGTAACGTCTCTCGTTAACGACAGCCAGGATTATAGCCAAGGAGTTTAGCTCAAAGTAAATCATGCACGGAGTGAAATTGTAAGTACAGGTAGTTACAGAATGTGTCTATCTGTAGTTGTTAACGATTGTTACCTGCTTAAATTTAGGTTTACTTGAGACAAATGAAAGGGAATATTGTAGTGGGCTATGTTAACACTAAGCTAGCTAGCTAGCTATTGTGTTAGAAACTGTCTCCAGTGAGCAACAGTGTGAACGAGCGAATTCGAAATATAAGAAATAACTATCGACATCTCTCTATTCTTTGCATTAATATATCTCTCTAGTATTTCGAAACAATAATATCAGTCCCTATAGAATGTTGTTGTTTATAATCAGTTAATGCTAGTGAAAGCTAAATGTCATAGTGTCCCTCATAACGCTATTGTACCGGTATATCATACAATTCATTGACCAGATGGATATAAGAAGATTCCTTCCATTTTAGCCCATCATACAATATTTATCATTCGATAATTAAGATGTACTTGAAATGTGTTTTTTTATTTTTGTTATTCATGGTTTTTTTTTTCCATTGAATGGTATATTAGACACTGAACTAGTTCATCTTTACGTATCTCAGTGATAGTGTCCAAATGAGCATAAAATATCACTGGTATGTAAAAACTACACGGACAACAAAATAGATGTAAAAGTTGATCAAAATCTTATTCCCTTCTGCTCATAGTAAAACAAGTAAACAACTCAAAAGTTGACACTGTCAGGTCCATTCTCCATCCATTGTGTACAGTCCCTTTAAGAATTAGGATTTGGGAGTAACGCGGATATGAAAGCTAGTTTATCCGTCTTTCCTTTACAAGCAGGAAAATTATTTCTCTCTCTTTATTTGAGAAAAGTTCATATTTGTGTTGTCAAATTTCACTATGACCCTGAAATTCTGGCTCTTGTGTTATCATACACTGAATGCAAGCAAAACTACAGAGCAAAATCACACTCTTTCTGATTGAACATATATGTCTGAAACAATGGATATCCATGGCCCCAAATGGGCCCCAAAAAAATTTGCCGTGCACTGCGCGCGCAAACATACCCCTCTCCTTGGGGCTAAGCCCCCCCCCCCCCTTTCTTTGAATCCTAGAAACGCCCCTGCCTGTCTCTTAGACCCTATACCGACTAGGCTGCTTAAAGAAGTGCTACCATTAATTAGCACGACTTTATTAGATATGATCAACCTGTCTTTATTACCAGGCCATGTACCACAGTCCTTCAAAGTAGCTGTAGTTAAACCTCTTCTTAAGAAGCCCACTCTTGATCCAGAGGTGTTGGCCAACTACAGACCGATCTCTAACCTTCCGTTCCTCTCTAAGATCCTTGAGAAAGCAGTTGCAAATCAGTTGTGTGACTTTCTACGTAACAATAGTTTATTTGAGGATTTTCAGTCAGGATTTAGAAAGCATCATAGCACAGAGACAGCTCTGGTAAAAATAACTAATGACCTTCTAATCGCATTAGACAAAGGACTAGTCTCTGTTCTTGTCCTGTTAGACCTTAGTGCTGCGTTTGACACTATAGACCATTACATCCTGTTACAAAGACTAGAACATTATATTGGCATCAAAGGAACCGCACTGAACTGGTTTGGATCCCATTTATCGGATCGATCTCAGTTTGTTTATGTAAATGATGAAGCCTCGATGAAGACCAACATCAATTACGGAGTTCCACAAGGTTCTGTGCTTGGACCAATCATGTTCACCTTATATATGCTTCCTTTAGGCAATATTATCAGAAAACACTATAAACTTTCATGGTTATGCAGATGATACTCAATTATATATATCGATCAAACCAGATGAAACCAATCAGCTTGCTAGGCTGCAAGCATGTCTTAAGGACATAAAAACCTGGATGACCTGCAACTTCCTGATGTTAACTTCCTGAGGCCCAGAACACCTCCGAAATCAGTTATCTAATGATATAGTTTCTCTAGATGGTATTGCGCTGGCATCCAGCAGCACCGTAAAGAATCTTGGAGTTACCTTTGATCAGGATTTGTCTTTTAACTCTCAGATAAAACTAATTTCTAGGACTGCCTTTTTTCACCTACGTAATATTTCAAAAATCAGGCACATCCTGTCTCAAAGCGATGCAGAGAAATTAGTTCATGCATTTGTTACCTCTAGACTAGATTACTGCAATTCCTTATTTTCAGGCTGCTCTAATAAGTCTCAGAAATCTCTCCAGTTGATCCAGAATGCTGCAGCTCGTGTACTAACAAGAACTAAGAAAAGAGATCATATTACTCCTGTATTAGCTTCTATGCACTGGCTCCCTGTAAAATCTAGAATAGAATTAAAAATCCTTTTACTTACCTACAAAGCCCGAATTGGTCAGACACCATCATATCTTAAAGAGCTTATAGTACCATACTGCCCTACTAGAGAGCTGCACTCCATTAATTCAGGGTTACTTGTGGTTCCTAGAGTCTTAAAAAGTAGGATGGGAGCCAGAGCCTTCAGTTATCAAGCTCCTCTTTTGTGGAACCAGCTTCCCGTTTCAGTCCGGGGGGCAGACACACTCACCACATTTAAGAGTAGGCTTAAGACTTTCCTCTTTGATAATGCTTATAGTTAGGGCTGGCTCAGGTTTTTCCTTGGACCGGCCCATAGGCAAAAACTACAGGGGGACTTCCTTAGGATACACTGAGCAGCTCTCTCCTCCTCTTCTTCACCTCTGTCTGTATGCATTGATGTCCCATTAATGCTCATTACTAACTTTACTTCTTCCCCGGAGTATTTGTGCTTTCTCGCCTCACAGGTTCCCATGACCCCAGTTTTATCTGGACACTGGTCCTTCCACCAGCCATGGCCCTGCTGACACCTACTACGATCTTCATTATTAACATTATTAACCCTATTACCGATACCATTAATGCACTGATTTTGTCTCTTCCCCGGAGTCCTTGTGCTTTCTCTCCTCACAGGTTTCCATGGAGCATGGTTTCATCTGGACCCTGGTCCTTCCTCCTACCATGGCCCTGCTGACTCCAACTGCTAATATCGCTTTTATTATTACTCACATTACTATTTCATATTACCGATACCAATGCACATTATTGACCTGCTTCTTCACCAGAGTCTCTGTGCTTTCTCGCCTCACAGGTTCCTGTGTATCCGGGTTATACCTGGACCTGGTCTTGCCTCCTGCCGTGGTTCTGTCATACATTGAATGTGTTGTAATTACATTGAATGTGTTGTAATTCACTTATCCTGTTCTACTCATGACATCTATTGCACTTCTGTTCATCCTGGGAGAGGGATCCCTCCTCTGTTGCTCTCCCACAGGTCTCTTCCTCTTTTCTGCCCGTTAAAGGGTTTTTTGGGGGAGTTGTTCCTGTTCTGATGTGAGGGTCCTGGGACAGAGGATGTCAAATGTGTACAGATTGTAAAGCCCTCTGAGGCAATTTTGTAATTTGTGATTTTGGGCTATACAAAAATAAATTGAATTGAATTGAATTGAATTAATGTTGTGCTGCTGGCTTGTGCCCAGCTGGTTAAGCAGTAGGTCAGATGGGGGATAGTGTGTGCGTGTGCGTGCGTGCGTGCGTGCATGCGTGTGTGTCTTTGGGTGTTACTGCTGATCTGGGGGAGGTATATACAGTATATATATAGAGTATGTATATATACATATATGGTAACACTTTATAATAACTACACACTATGAAGCATTAGTTAAGTATGAGTAAACACTTAATTCATCATTTATAAAGCATTGTTCCTACATTAACACTCATTAGTATGCAATTCATAACAGTTATAAATGTTTTATTCTTGATTAATAAGCTCGTCTATTATGTGTTTCATGATTGTGTTTTCATACTTTATAAATGATGGATTCCCCATTTGTAAATGAAGTATTATATATATTACAAACCAATTATTAAGGAGTTGTAGATGATTAATAACATCCTTTATAAAGTGTTAGCAAATGATTACTAAATCATTTAGATGTACATTATTCATCATTTATATATATATATATATGATTTAGATATGCACTAATGGTTAGGCACTATGTTAATATGCTTTATAAATGTGTATTAATACTGCAATCCATAATTAATTCAGGTAGTTACTCATCATTAGTTAAGTATTTTGTGTGACCTCATCTAAAGTGAGGACTATCTCTGCCTTACAAAGCATTTATTAATGACATTGAAAGGTCATCAGTGCCTCAAAACCCACAAAAGTCTCAGTTATCTTCTCAACAGAAAAGGCAAATAGACAAAACACAAAGTGATCAAGAACATATCAATATTTATTGCAAGATGCAAACAATGTACTCGTAAATACAAACCTCTCAGCCACTCATTCATGTAAAAATTAGTGCTGGGTAACGATTAAAATTTGTAATCACGATTAATCGCATTGTTATGTGCAAAGTTCAATAATGAATTCAAAAGTAGTGTATTGTGCACTTTTATTTTAAAAGTACTGCTATATGAACAAAAATGCAATAACATTTGGTTTGCAAACACTTCAAACAAATAATAATATATTTTTAACAGCAGTATTCCCTTTACACAGTAGCAGTTATAATACAGTTATAATGATTCTGATCATAGATATTCAGCCGGTGTTCATAACTTTATCTTCATGTGTGTAAGAGATGCAATTTAACTATACACCTTGAAAACTGCAAACCTATCTACGTCATGTTTTTATGTTTGTTAAATTCTCAGTAGCGTTAACTTGCCCAGCACTAGTAAAAACCAAAACAAACAGATTCTCCTTCAGGAGCTCAGAGTGTTACCTTTCCAAGCATGTACTCCAAATGGTTCAAGAACAGCTTTCAATTGACTTTGGGTGTGCCTTGGATAGGCCTTTTAGGCTAACTTTACTGGAGTGGTAACGTCAGGAGTTTATTCTGAAACACCTGATGGTGCTGAATTATACCATATGTGTGTGTGTGTGTGTGTGTGTGAAGTTTGTAGTTGCATTACAGTGTGGTTGCATTGCAGTTCTGTGTGTGTGTGTGTGCGTGTGTGTGTGTGTGTGTGTGTGTGTGTGTGTGTGTGTGTTGTGGACATTGTCCTCTGCCCAATCCGGTGCACCTGTGAGTAGAAGTGATCACAAATTTACAGACTTATGTTCGGCATTTGACTTCTGGTGTGTGTCCCAAGTTGTCTATCAAAGGCAGATAATGCTTGCTGCTGCTGTGGCCTGGAGCTGAGTGCTGAGATAATTGAAGTTATTAGCCTGCTGCCTCTTAGCCAGCACAGAGCTTGAGGTCTGCCAGCTTTAACCTTGCTACACAACACACACAACACACACACACACACGTCTCCATCCTTCCCTTTCCATCTTCAGTGTTTATCAAGGATCATCTCTACTGCAGGGTGTGAGTGTGAAAGCAGGCAGCAGGAGGGGAGAAGAGTGGAGTGTGTGTTTGTGTGAGAGCGAGAGAGAGAGGGAGAGAGAGACATGTTTCCTCATTGGATGCAGTAAAGCTTCATCAGAACCGCATTGGTGAGCCCTGCTGTGACACTGGGTAACATTTCCTTCTTTAATTGAAACTATATATTTCGAGCTGTTCAGAGCAAGCGGCTCTCAACGTGGCAACAGCTGCGCCGGCAGGCTTGCAGCTAACGGTGGTAACGGTGCTAACAGCACGAACAGCGCAAAATAAGGGCAACAGAGCTGGTAGTGTTTAACGCCATGTGTCAGGACAGTAATCGCTATATGAGCCCAGTGCAGAGCGGCGGCCATTAGCTAGCCAGTAGGACACAACAGAGAGACTCAAATGCCATAACATGCACACGGCGCCGGCCCAGCTATGAAAGCAAAGCACAGAGCACCTCTGATTACAACACACACATTCTCTGCTCAGGTAGACATTACTCCATGATATCTTTACATAGACTTTAGTCGTTTGCTGCTTTCTTAATGCTCTGAATCCTGTCAACAGAACCTTTAAGTAGAAACTAATGGGCTCAGTGCTGACAGCAACAGGCAGGCTCGGGAAGTCAGAGTAGTAGGAGACGGACTAGCCTGTCATGGGATTTGTTGACAAAAAGAAAATACAGCATGTCAGGCTTTGTTAAACAAGGCCATCCTATGAGATGTGGTACCATGTATCAGAGATAACATATCTGTATACATGCTGTATACTATGCTAATGCATAGCTTATGGGGTTAATTCAATTTACCACCAGATCCATCCAACAGTGGGATGAGATTTCTCTAAGTATCATTTCAATCCCAAAGCATTGCCCGTTTGTAACAATAAGCACACAATTAATTAGCACTAACACCAGTTAGGAGACGGGATAGACAGAGATTTAGCAGCAAATGTGCAGATGAAAAGTCAAAATGGTGACAGGGTCTCTGTCTCCTGGTGTTCCATCCCAAGGCCACGTGGGGAGATCGCTGATTTAGTCTAAAATGCAAAAGCAGGCCTTGATAAGACAAGTCTGTGTTATCAATATAGTTCAGCCCCTTTCTCACTCACTTTCAGAGGATGTGTTGAGACTACTGACATGGGATCAGTCATATTTCCCTCTGAAAATGCCACAATCACATCAATATGTCTCACATAAGCACCTATTCTAATGAGGAAACTAATTAGTCGAATGAATACATTAATTAGCTCAAACTTCTATGTCAAAAGCCTGTATTTGTTTTACATAACGCATGCGCAGAATTAATAGGAGTTAGCTGAGAGAAAATACACAAACCACCTCCATCCAGTTTACATAACAGAACCTACATCTGGTGGCCTCCCTCTGCACTCTCACTCTAGATTTCTATTTCTTTTTCCTGATGACACCGAAGGGAGGTGAGCCGTGTGAGGAAAACATAGCTTTGGCACTAAGCCGTCTCTATCTGTTCAAAACCACTGAGCTGTTCCCTGTGAAATCTTTACATGTTAAGCCGATAAGTGCAGCAAAACAATAAACAACATCATCTGGGTGTTAGCTGGGGATCCCTCCTTTCATCTGACTGGAGATTAGCTTCATTTGCTCGACTCGCGGCGCCTCAGTTACCAAGATTAAAACCACGCCAAGGCTTTTGTCATCCCCCGACGAACACAACACCAGGCATTACCTTGGAAAAGATTAAGCCACGATTAGGCAGATTGGGTACAATAACACTGCCGTCATGTCAGCTCGAGAAAACCCACAGGCTGGCAGTCCAACCGCCAGATAGGAACAGGTTTACTGTAACAATGGCTCAGATGTACTGCCAAGGAAACGTTAACCTCTTGAATATCACATACTTTCTTTAAGTCTATTCTGGAAGTATTCCCACAAACCGCAGACAAAAGTTTCATCATCCCCGAGATCCTTCGACCCAAAAGGGGAGTCAAGATGTACAAAAGAGAGATCTTCAAATGAGTTCATGTGTCTTTCACAAGGTGTGTAGAGAAATCAGAGGAGAACATTTGCACAACAACCAAACACTGTACTGGAATTTGGATTTTCTTCCGATAGTTGTTCACGAGGCTGCTTTGCTGCTACTTTGTTTCTTCATTTCATGGTGGAACTAACAGGTATCAAAGACACTTTGTCATGTGGAATACCAAAGTGCCAAATCTCTGCTGTGTTTGGATTATTAATGCTGTTGTGTGTTCCCTGAAGCTTTAGGCAGAATGGCGCGGACCTGTAGCTCCTTCATACGCTCTAAATGGATTTCACAGTTCCCCATGGAGATATGAGGGAAGCCTAGGTAGGAGCCATGGGGGAGCACATCCAGAAAATCACAGCTTTGATTGCTGCGAATCCAAATAGCAAGCACAGGTACACTCTGAGCGCCTGAGACAAGACTTGAATACAAGTTGGCGAATGTTCAGCTTGTCGACTAGCTCGAAGCAAATATGTTCTGACGCATGTAAAGATGAGGAGTTTGATTGTCCGAGGGGCCAAACAAACGGCCTCAAGAGCCCCTCCAAACTCCAAAACTTATCACCCTCCTCAAAAATAGCATTTGCTCACTTATAAGAACACCATTCATATCTGATTACGCCGTCACTTCAAAGATGTGTGATTGACTGTGCTGACTGATGAAAAGAAAGAAAGGCCGTGTTGAAGCTATCAAGCATAATCATAATAAGGGTATCACACTTCGGTGTCAGCTCTTCACTTTAGCACTTAAACACTTGTGATATCCTCAATGAGAGGAAGGAGAAATCGCTAAAACACCAAGACATCGATTCAGTGTTAATTCCATCCGCCTGCCTGGCATTGATTGGCTTCTCTCTCCGTCCCCCGTCACCCGCGGTGACCCCCGTTCAGCTTTAATTTCATGTCTCGCTCTCTCCCCGGCCAGGAAAATTAAAGCCAGCGCTCGTGCTGCGGTCACATGTAATGGAGGACATTAGAACAGCTGCAATTACCATGAACCGTCACTGTATAATAAGAATTGAATTAGATTACTCACTCACTTCACAAGTGACTTCTATGGTGAAGGAGAGAGACAGAGAGAGAGATGACCACTCTGTGTTTGGCTCCCTGCTTCATTATTGGGAGCCAGTAAACTGGAACAGGGAGAAAACCGAGGCAGTGTGATGGACTCGGTTAAACTACACTGAATCCATTGTGTCCACTATTTTATTTCTAAAAGTCCAACAAGCACATTCAAATGGAGTAGAGGGAGACACTAACACACACAGCTGTAGACATGCATACACATTTGAATTAGTGAACACAGACCCCGCCGCAATTAAAAACAGCCAGGGTGTGTGTGTGTGTGTGTGTGTGTGTGTAATCTGCTACTTTCTAGCAACCAATTAAGTAGCAGCAGCGATGCTGCTCAGATGAGCTACGGCTGAGGCGGCAGGCCTGCCTGGGACAAGTGAGGAGGGAGAGGTCGGGTCGGTGAGTGAGGGAGGGCCGGCGCTGGGTGGAGAGGGGTGAGGCGGGAGGGGAGTTCTGATATCGGAGGTCAAAGAGACGTCCAAGGGCGGATGGAGGAGAGCCAGGGGGGCGAGCGAAGGTCAAGGGCTCCCACATGAGCACTACCCACATTATGCATACTGCTGCATATTTTATGCATATTTCTCAGTTTGCAGAATAATGTTTTGAGAGTATTCGCCAATCCGTATCTCATTCATCATGTATGTTTGCAAGACTTTCAGGAATGCCGTCCACAAACAAATAAATACTTCCCACAAATGTGCATTTTGGCAGCAGTTCCATGGGGCTCAGATACGTGTGTATGGTACGGTGATGGTCCCAACCCCACCTCTACACTAAGGATCATTTAGATCAGCACAATGTTGGTCTTAATTCCATAGTGTTTGCCCTAATTTCTCTGA
>NW_022280769.1:0-6147 GCF_004355925.1 Anarrhichthys ocellatus | reverse complement strand
ATGAGAAAATGACTCTACTTCTTTCTTGATTTATTACCTCAGTAAACATTGTAAACATGAGTTTATGGTCTCAATCTCTAGTTTCAAGTCTTCGCTACCACGGAGTTGTCTGGGCTTGTAGTTGTCTGTGTTTTCGTCTTAACATTTCACTCTGTGTTTTCACTTCAAGAAAGTTCATTGCAACATTTTGGTTGCCCATTTTGTTCAGCATTCAGCTGTACTCAGGTCAAGTCTTGTTCCAAAAAAAGAAAATGGCGTCAGCCAAAATGCCAAACTCATGGCTTAAAAACAGCAGTCCACAAACCAACGGGTAATCTCACGTCAACTTTGACCTGCTGGGGCTCACTGAGATTGACAGGTTACTGCCGCTACCAGAGGCGTATACGGCGTCTCTACGACACTCCTCTGCATTCCAAATATGGTAACTTCCGTTCACTGGTTGCAAAAGAAGACAACATGGAGACGGTCGTAATCCAAGATGACAACGGTGAAATCGCCAAACTCGAGGCTTCAAAACGTCACTCCACAAACCAATGGGTGACGTCAACATGACTACGTCCACTCTCATATACAGTCTATCATTTTAATAGAAGATGTTGCCGTAGATACAAACAGTATGATTCAAACATAAAAGACATCACAGTGGTCCTGTCTGCCACCTGACTGAATGAAGCTTGTGTGACAAGTGATTCCAAAGTTTTGAACGCCAGAGTACATTTCTACACATATGTGTCTATAGGTCATGAGGGTCTGAGGTACCCCACCACTTACCTGCCAACACACACAATGTATACACACCATCCCTGAGTGCAGATTAGAGAATTAACAGCCCATCTACTCAGCACAGACATTTTGCTTTTAGGCACCTTTCACTTCCCAAGCCGCCCACCCATTCCAACATGTTTGCAAGCATACATGCAAGCAAACATGTATATAGGGTACTTTTTTACAGTCCAATACAGAAGCCCTGTCCTAATGAAGCTTGTCATGTTCACTTTCAGCTGAGACTGTGTTGATTCAAATGGAGTACACCTTAACAGTGCCACAAATTACAGCTTTCAAATTTACTAGAGATGAATCAACACCGAAGTCGCCAACAATGTCCTGGTGAATAATCTGCTCAAACACTGAACATTGTGTTCTGTACGTTTTAGGGAAAAAATACATATATCTTACCTCATTTTAATATCACTTGAACTGGTACCCTGGATTTCATTTCCATATGCTAATGATGGATTAGGAGAATTAACAATGCTGTCATGATGGATCTGCTGTGCTTCGGCTGCTGATGGTGCAACAGATAAGGCTGTGAATCTAAGATAGCACTACATGGATCACTGTGGAGAGGATAATAATTCAGAACCTCATCATAACAGAGAATGATGGTGATTTGTCAGCGAGAGGCTCCTCCTAAATAAAGTGTTGTGATAACGGCTGACTAGCAGGACTGGCGGAGAACCAAATGAACCAGCTATTCTAAACCACTGGTACCACAGGTGGGCCTCAGAGCGCCATCTAGTTGGCTGTGGCTATATATAAATGTGCTCAAGATTTCACAGGAAAAATAAATCATATTCAAATGAATAATGTCAATGTCCATGTTAGCTAGCGAACAGTTTTAGAAATGAACAATTGATGTGGGAGACAATCCTGTGCTAGTAAAAGCTCCAAAGCATGTGGTAAGGAAATATGACCCTGAATACATTAAACATGGATTCATAATGGCAGACAGTAATGGGTGAGGCTAAGCAGAATGTATTTTGGATGTTACAGCTGACAGTGGCACAACACTCAGCAAGCGTTTCATATAGACCTCCACTCGTGTTTTCACTCATACCTTTAAGCCCTAGAACACTAAATCAAGTGGCCCATCCTCAGTGAAAATGAAGCCATACATTCACCATGTTTACCAAGAGGAAAAGTCATGTAACAGAGGCATGTGGAACAAATCACACCTGGACAGAGCAGTTAGTGAGTGTCACCACTACAAACTGTTGGTGGCCCATCACATTCGACAAAGTTATACGTAACATTTCGACAGTGGTGGGCCGTCAGGGCCTGCAAGGCCTTCTCTGCTGGCCTAAACAGAATCACAAAGTTATAGCTATTTTATAATTTAATATTTTTTCATAAATACACTACATGTATTATAATTTATATAATTTTTTGTCCCATTATCTTATTTTCTCATTGCACAGCTACTGTCTTCCTCAGTTGCTCTGCTTCCAGCAGCTTGTTTTAAGTAGAGCTTTTATCCAATCAGATCTCACCTCTGTGTCTCTAGGTAAGAAGAGAGGCCCGAGGCCTGCAGACTCACAAGTGCATCCATGTGCAGTTTAAGTGAATGGGGACGATATTGTTGATTGTCATAGTGTTCAACCAATCAGATCTTTAGTTTGACATGTTGGGTGTATTCTTTGACTATCAGAGCCTGCTAGCTGGCCTACAAGTACGTCAGCATTAACGTGCAGCTCAGTTTTAACGTGCAGCTCTGCAGTGAGGTGCAGCGTGCGCTGTGATTGGTCAGTGGGCGAGCACGTGACTATTGTGAACTGAAACTTAACTTGCCAGCAGAGCTTAGTTGGAGGAGTAAGAGTTCAATTTGAAAGATATGGAAGAAATGATAACATCTTTAGGGTTTTGCTTAGTGTAGTTTATTTATTTTTTACCTAGCTTTGTTTTTTTAACACTCAATGGCTGAATAAGGAGGAGAAACGGATTTAGTGGCGGAGTTACTGACTACGCCTTTCTCAAGAAAGAAGGACATTTCAGGAAAAGCTGGACATCATAAGAAATGGTCAGTCAACCCCACAGCTGGCTGCCTGACTCAGCCAGGAAAAGGATTTGTATGAATACAATGCACGGCCCGCCACT
This sequence comes from Anarrhichthys ocellatus, assembly GCF_004355925.1. Classification (NCBI taxonomy): domain Eukaryota; kingdom Metazoa; phylum Chordata; class Actinopteri; order Perciformes; family Anarhichadidae; genus Anarrhichthys; species Anarrhichthys ocellatus. The sequence goes on along the minus strand of NW_022280769.1, from coordinate 3,273 downwards.
GCATTTAGATCAATATTTGATAGAATTCGTGTATTACTATTACTATGACTCCAAAACTGTGGTAGAAAATGACTGCAGACGTACATGTGCACTGATTCATCACTGGTAAAGTAAATGTATAAAGCACTATTCACATTGAACTAGTATTACCAGGGGACCTCCACATCTGTCTACATAAGTGTAGTCTGTATTTTAATGGTATTTACTAACATTATATGATGTTATGGCTCTGCATATAATCCGGGCAAAAAGTCAAAGTCAAAAGTCCTTGCAGGGAAAAAAATAAACCCCTGATCACAGAGATGCTGATGTGCAAGGCACTAATATTATTACATGACGTCGGCAAGATATGGAACATCATTTTCCATTGAATTTTGACTTGACAAATTACCGACATGGCAATGATTTGCAGGGGATTAAGATCACAGACAACCTCTTTCATTATTACAAATGACTAGAGGTCCCCCGGTAATACTGGTCCCAGGGCCTAACTCAAAAGAAGTATTGTGACCTTTGTCGTCAGAGAAGGTTCAGACTTGATTTTTGAGTCTAAAGAAAACAACAAGAGCCATCCACCCTGGTCTTTGTTTTCTCTTCTTCATGTCTAGCCCATTGGAAGTGTTTTAAACTATGCAGCCACTGCTGGGTGGAGATATGTGTCCGGCTGCCAGTACTTTAATAACACAGCATAGATTATTTTTACTCATCCAACAACAATATTTTCTGTCAGCAAGTGTAAGTGGTGCATGTTGAATGTTGGTCAAATGAGTCTAAATTGACAAATCACACATCCATAGACAAACGAGACTACAAGTATCATTTTCGAGTGGATTCTGTATTTGACCAAGTGCCAAGTGATTTAATTATCAGTCATGTGTTTGTTGTGCATGTACTGTATGTGTGAGCACTTGTGTTCTGAATGACCTGGAGGCCCACTATTGCTTTTTTTGGGTAGTCCAGCAATCAGAGCATTACAGTAACCACACAACTACCGGCAGCTGGTGTGACTTATGTGTGTGTGTGAGGTGATTGTTGTTTCTAAACAGCAATGGCGGCTCCTGAAGAGGTTAGCGTAGATGCTGCAATAGCATCAGTTCTATCAGAACTGGAGTATGTATTCATTGAAAGAAGAGCAGAAAACGACACTGAAGGCTTTTATCCATATCGATATTTTTGCTCTCCTCCCGACAGACATCGGTAAGTTTGACTGACAGATGGTTCATCCAATCACCTGCAACTTCTTTTTTTTAAATGCCTGCCCTTTTCCAAACCGTTTAGACCAACCATTGTCAATTAAATATTTTATTCAGAGTTCAGCATCAAAATAGTAACCAGAAATTACTCAAATATAAAGTTTAATTCACGCAATGGCCAACACTGGAGAGCAGCTGGTAGTGCGTGGTAACAGTGTTGTGTTCAGCGATGGATATTAGGCCAGAAATTGTTGCAAAAGCACATAAAAAGTTTCTCAGCAGCAAAAACCAGACTCAGTGTGATTTGTTATTTGCATTTTTGCTGACTCGGGGTATGTGTGTGATTTCCACTCCATCTAACATTCATGGTCGTCATAAAGCTGTAGCTGTGTCCCATAAGGGCTTTTTCACACTTCAATCCAAATATACCCGTAAACACTTTGATTGATAAAATAAAAAAGCATGGAGAGGGTGTCGCCGCACAGAGTGGGTAATTTAGCTGTCAATGATTTGATTGAACTGGAATGCCGTCCTGTTTAAATGCGCTCTCTGTTTACTCAAATGCCTGTCAAAGCTAATGTGGTTTTGTGAGTCATAGGCGCCGTCTCCACCACATACAACGAGAAATGATTAAATGTAATAGTCCTCGGAAAAGGTTAGGCTGCAGTTATTAGAGTTTTTTGGTGGAAGTCGGAGCGTATTCTAAATCCCTGTCTAATTTTAACCTTTTTCATTTCAGGTGTAGCTAAGCAACCTGCCACGCATTGCCTCTGACCTTCAAATGAACCCATCGCTTAAATAATCTTTTACTTTTTTGCGTGTTTGCACAAGTGTGTTGTAGTAATAGACGAGAAAAAGAAGAATCATATGCATATTTCTCACTTTCACTGCCTTTTTTCGCACCCTCTCTCTGCTGGCTGATAGAGCCTGCATTGCCTCTGCTCCGTTTCTCTGTGTAGAGAGTTGTTAATAACAACCTTGCATCTGACAGTGTGGCACGCGCACACTCACACACGCACACACAGGGTCACCACTGCTGCCAATTGCCATGTTATGCACCATAAACATTTGATTATTTCATTTATCGTCAGGGCTGGAGAGTACACGTTCGCAGCCGTGCTGAACACACACACTCACACTGGATGGAAATACACACAAGAGACATGCGCGATTGTGTTAATACATACTGTGACACAACCTTGTGCACATAATCACACCGCTTCTCTCTCTCACACACACACACACAAACACACACACTCGGGCACTGAGCGTATTCTTAGTCAGCTGTCATCCCACGGTGCTCTAGATGAGGAAAATCAAAAATTCAAAGCTGACAGCAAAATCAACCTACATGTTGCTATAATATCACTTTTACACAGCAGTTAGAGCACACACACACACACACACACACATGGTGACAGCATCTGTTGTGTTTTATTTTTATCATTATTATTTTCAATGTTTGGGCCATCCTTTTGATCAGTAACATTGTACTCACTAACATGGATAGTTTGTATATTTTGAAGTGTGGTTTAATGAGCTACTTCTCCACAGTCGGTGTATTACCCACAATGGACTGTGGAGAAACAGACAGGACTACCAGCGAAGCAATGTACTGCTGTGGACAGAAGGCAACAGCAAGATGTATTTTAGAGCCTTAAAAAAATCAGTTTAAGTGTTCACTATATTTAGAATATTGTCTCATGTTTATTTTACCGTGACACAGCTATACAGTCTGTGTTTCAGACGGGGAACTGAAGCCGTTGTAGGCTATCAGGTCAAATTGGTGGCTTTGGTGTGAGCAAAGATGGATATAACGTGCAGAAAAGTAAAGCAGTGAAAATATTCTAAATAAAACATGCACATATACTACTAATATTGAGTTTTTTAGGTGTCAGAAATCCACAGCTGTACACTTTGCTTCTGTGCGGTAACTCATGTCTGCCTCTCCAAACTTGTTGCCGTGCCGACCGGCATCTACTGTAGGCAACGTATCCTCATAGAGATTCACATCATTGTTCAGGCGTTTTCCCTTTTTTTTTTTAATCCAGCAACATACGTCAATTTTCGCTTGTCACAT